>NW_027478870.1:114989-418172 GCF_051014685.1 Ptiloglossa arizonensis
ACGTTATACGTTACATGTTATACGTTATACGTTACACGTTATACGTTGTACGTTATACGTTCTACGTTATACGTTTAGACGTTATACGTTATACGTTATACGTTATACGTTATACGTTATACGTTATACGTTATACGTTATACGTTATACGTTATACGTTATACGTTATACGTTATACGTTATACGTTATACGTTATACGTTATACGTTATACGTTATACGTTATACGTTATACGTTATACGTTATACGTTATACGTTATACGTTATACGTTATACGTTATACGTTATACGTTATACGTTATACGTTATACGTTATACGTTATACGTTATACGTTATGCGTTATACGTTTTACGATATACGTTTTACGTTATACGTTATACGTTATACGCTATACGTTCTACGTTCTACGTTATACGTTTTACGTTATACGTTATACGTTATACGTTATACGTTGTACGTTATACGTTATGCGTTATACGTTCTACGTTATTCGTTATACGTTCTACGTTATACGTTATACGTTATACGTTCTACGTTATACGTTATACGTTATACGTTATACGTTATACGTTATACGTTATACGTTATACGTTATACGTTATACGTTATACGTTATACGTTATACGTTATACGTTATACGTTATACGTTATACGTTATACGTTATACGTTATACGTTATACGTTATACGTTATACGTTATACGTTATACGTTATACGTTATACGTTATACGTTATACGTTATACGTTATACGTTATACGTTATACGTTATACGTTATACGTTATACGTTATACGTTATACGTTATACGTTATACGTTATACGTTATACGTTATACGTTATACGTTATACGTTATACGTTATACGTTATACGTTATACGTTATACGTTATACGTTATACGTTATACGTTATACGTTATACGTTATACGTTATACGTTATACGTTATACGTTATACGTTATACGTTATCGTTATACGTTATACGTTATACGTTATACGTTATACGTTATACGTTATACGTTATACGTTATACGTTATACGTTATACGTTATACGTTATACGTTATACGTTATACGTTATACGTTATACGTTATACGTTATACGTTATACGTTATACGTTATACGTTATACGTTATACGTTATACGTTATACGTTATACGTTATACGTTATACGTTATACGTTATACGTTATACGTTATACGTTATACGTTATACGTTATACGTTATACGTTATACGTTATACGTTATACGTTATACGTTATACGTTATACGTTATACGTTATACGTTATACGTTATACGTTATACGTTATACGTTATACGTTATACGTTATACGTTATACGTTATACGTTATACGTTATACGTTATACGTTATACGTTATACGTTATACGTTATACGTTATACGTTATACGTTATACGTTATACGTTATACGTTATGCGTTATACGTTATACGTTATACGTTATACGTTATGCGTTATACGTTTTACGATATACGTTATACGTTATACGTTATACGTTATACGTTATACGTTATACGTTATACGTTACAGGATATACGTTATACGTTATACGTTATACGTTATACGTTATACGTTATACGTTATGCGTTAGAATTTATACGTTATACGTTATACGTTATACGTTATACGTTATACGTTATACGTTATACGTTATACGTTATACGTTATACGTTATACGTTATACGTTACACGTTATACGTTATGCGTTATACGTTTTACGATATACGTTAGACGTTATACGTTATACGTTATACGTTATACGTTATACGTTATACGTTCTACGTTATACGTTTTACGTTATACGTTATACGTTATACGTTATACGTTGTACGTTATACGTTATGCGTTCTACGTTCTACGTTATTCGTTATACGTTCTACGTTATACGTTATACGTTATACGTTATACGTTATACGTTATACGTTATACGTTATACGTTATACGTTATACGTTATACGTTATACGTTATACGTTATACGTTATACGTTATACGTTATACTTTATACGTTATACGTTATACGTTATGCGTTACAGGATATACGTTATACGTTATACGTTATTGGTCATACCTTATACGTGATACGTCATACGTTATACGTTCTACGTTATACGTTTCACGTTATACGTTATACGTTATACGTTATACGTTATACGTTATGCGTTATGCGCTAGACGTTACACGTTATACGTTATACGTTATACGTTATACGTTATACGTTATACGTTATACGTTATACGTTATACGTTATACGTTATACGTTATACGTTATACGTTATACGTTATACGTTATACGTTATACGTTATACGTTATACGTTATACGTTATACGTTATACGTTAGACGTTATACGTTATACGTTATACGTTAGACGTTATACGTTATACGTTATACGTCCTACGTTCTACGTTATACGTTTTACGTTATACGTTATACGTTATACATTATACGTTGTACGTTATACGTTACACGTTATACGTTATACGTTATACGTTATACGTTATACGTTATACGTCATACGTTATATGTTATACGTTATACGTTATACGTTATACGTTATACGTTTTACGTTATACGTTACATGTTATACGTTATACGTTACACGTTATACGTTGTACGTTATACGTTCTACGTTATACGTTAGACGTTATACGTTATACGTTATACGTTATACGTTATACGTTATACGTTATACGTTATACGTTATACGTTATACGTTATACGTTATACGTTATACGTTATACGTTATACGTTATACGTTATACGTTATACGTTATACGTTATACGTTATACGTTATACGTTATACGTTATACGTTATACGTTATACGTTATACGTTATACGTTATACGTTATACGTTATACGTTATACGTTATACGTTATACGTTATACGTTATACGTTATACGTTATGCGTTATACGTTTCACGATATACGTTATACGTTATACGTTATACGTTATACGCTATACGTTCTACGTTCTACGTTATACGTTTTACGTTATACGTTATACGTTATACGTTATACGTTGTACGTTATACGTTATGCGTTATACGTTCTACGTTATTCGTTATACGTTCTACGTTATACGTTATACGTTATACGTTCTACGTTATACGTTATACGTTATACGTTATACGTTATACGTTATACGTTATACGTTATACGTTATACGTTATACGTTATACGTTATACGTTATACGTTATACGTTATACGTTATACGTTATACGTTATACGTTATACGTTATACGTTATACGTTATACGTTATACGTTATACGTTATACGTTATACGTTATACGTTATACGTTATACGTTATACGTTATACGTTATACGTTATACGTTATACGTTATACGTTATACGTTATACGTTATACGTTATACGTTATACGTTATACGTTATACGTTATACGTTATACGTTATACGTTATACGTTATACGTTATACGTTATACGTTATACGTTATACGTTATACGTTATACGTTATACGTTATACGTTATACGTTATACGTTATACGTTATACGTTATACGTTATACGTTATACGTTATACGTTATACGTTATACGTTATACGTTATACGTTATACGTTATACGTTATACGTTATACGTTATACGTTATACGTTATACGTTATACGTTATACGTTATACGTTATACGTTATACGTTATACGTTATACGTTATACGTTATACGTTATACGTTATACGTTATACGTTATACGTTATACGTTATACGTTATACGTTATACGTTATACGTTATACGTTATACGTTATACGTTATACGTTATACGTTATACGTTATACGTTATACGTTATACGTTATACGTTATACGTTATACGTTATACGTTATACGTTATACGTTATACGTTATACGTTATACGTTATACGTTATACGTTATACGTTATACGTTATACGTTATACGTTATACGTTATACGTTATACGTTATACGTTATACGTTATACGTTATACGTTATACGTTATACGTTATACGTTATACGTTATACGTTATACGTTATACGTTATACGTTATACGTTATACGTTATACGTTATACGTTACAGGATATACGTTATACGTTATACGTTATACGTTATACGTTATACGTTATACGTTATACGTTATACGTTATACGTTATACGTTATACGTTATACGTTATACGTTATACGTTATACGTTATACGTTATACGTTATACGTTATACGTTATACGTTATACGTTATACGTTATACGTTATACGTTATACGTTATACGTTATACGTTATACGTTATACGTTATACGTTATACGTTATACGTTATACGTTATACGTTATAAGTTATACGTTCTACGTTAGTCGTTATACGTTATACGTTATATGTTATACGTTATACGTTATACGTTATACGTTATACGTTATACGTTATACGTTATACGTTATACGTTATACGTTATACGTTATACGTTATACGTTATACGTTATACGTTATACGTTATACGTTATACGTTATACGTTATACGTTATACGTTATACGTTATACGTTATACGTTATACGTTATACGTTATACGTTATACGTTATACGTTATACGTTATACGTTATACGTTATACGTTATACGTTATACGTTATACGTTATACGTTATACGTTATACGTTATACGTTATACGTTATACGTTATACGTTATACGTTATACGTTATACGTTATACGTTATACGTTATACGTTATACGTTATACGTTATACGTTAAACGTTATACGTTATAGGATATACGTTATGCGTTGCAGGATATACGTTATACGTTATACGTTATAGATCATACCTTATACGTGATACGTCATACGTTATATGTTATACTTTATACGTTATACGTTATACGTTATACGTTATACGTTATACGTTATACGTTATACGTTATACGTCACACGTTATACGTTATACGTTATGCGTTATACGTTCTACGTTATTCGTTATACGTTATACGTTATACGTTATACGTTATACGTTATACGTTATACGTTATCCGTTATACGTTATACGTTATACGTTACACGTTATACGTTATACGTTATACGTTTTACGTTATACGTTACATGTTATACGTTATACGTTACACGTTATACGTTGTACGTTATACGTTCTACATTATACGTTAGACGTTATACGTTATACGTTATAC
Source organism: Ptiloglossa arizonensis (assembly GCF_051014685.1). Lineage (NCBI taxonomy): Eukaryota > Metazoa > Arthropoda > Insecta > Hymenoptera > Colletidae > Ptiloglossa > Ptiloglossa arizonensis. The sequence continues at coordinate 120,158 of NW_027478870.1, forward strand.
GTTATACGCTATACGTTCTACGTTCTACGTTATACGTTTTACGTTATACGTTATACGTTATACGTTATACGTTGTACGTTATACGTTATGCGTTATACGTTCTACGTTATTCGTTATACGTTCTACGTTATACGTTATACGTTATACGTTATACGTTATACGTTATACGTTATACGTTATACGTTATACGTTATACGTTATACGTTATACGTTATACGTTATACGTTATACGTTATACGTTATACGTTATACGTTATACGTTATACGTTATACGTTATACGTTATACGTTATACGTTATACGTTATACGTTATACGTTATACGTTATACGTTATACGTTATACGTTATACGTTATACGTTATACGTTATACGTTATACGTTATACGTTATACGTTATACGTTATACGTTATACGTTATACGTTATACGTTATACGTTACACGTTATACGTTACACGTTATACGTTACACGTTATACGTTATACGTTACACGTTATACGTTATACGTTATACGTTATACGTTATACGTTATACGTTATACGTTATACGTTATACGTTATACGTTATACGTTATACGTTATACGTTATACGTTATACGTTATACGTTATACGTTATACGTTATACGTTATACGTTATACGTTATACGTTATACGTTATACGTTGTACGTTATACGTTCTACATTATACGTTAGACGTTATACGTTATACGTTATACGTTATACGTTATACGTTATACGTTATACGTTATACGTTATACGTTATACGTTATACGTTATACGTTATACGTTATACGTTATACGTTATACGTTATACGTTATACGTTATACGTTATACGTTATACGTTATACGTTATACGTTATACGTTATACGTTATACGTTATACGTTATACGTTATACGTTATACGTTATACGTTATACGTTATACGTTATACGTTATACGTTATACGTTATACGTTATACGTTATACGTTATACGTTATACGTTATACGTTATACGTTATACGTTATACGTTATACGTTATACGTTATACGTTATACGTTATACGTTATACGTTATACGTTATACGTTATACGTTATACGTTATACGTTATACGTTATACGTTATACGTTACAGGATATACGTTATACGTTATACGTTATAGGTCATACCTTATACGTGACACGTCATACGTTATATGTTATACGTTGTACGTTATACGTTATACGCTATACGTTATACGTTATACGTTATACGTTATACGTTATACGTTATACGTTATACGTTATACGTTATACGTTATACGTTATACGTTATACGTTATACGTTATACGTTATACGTTATACGTTATACGTTATACGTTATACGTTATACGTTATACGTTATACGTTATACGTTATACGTTATACGTTATGCGTTATACGTTTTACGATATACGTTATACGTTATACGTTATACGTTATACGTTATACGTTATACGTTATACGTTACAGGATATACGTTATACGTTATACGTTATACGTTATACGTTATACGTTATACGTTATGCGTTAGAATTTATACGTTATACGTTATACGTTATACGTTATACGTTATACGTTATACGTTATACGTTATACGTTATACGTTATACGTTATACGTTATACGTTATACGTTATACGTTATACGTTATACGTTATACGTTATACGTTATACGTTATACGTTATACGTTATACGTTATACGTTATACGTTATACGTTATACGTTATACGTTATACGTTATACGTTATACGTTATACGTTATACGTTATACGTTATACGTTATACGTTATACGTTATACGTTATACGTTATACGTTATACGTTATACGTTATGCGTTAGAATTTATACGTTATTCGTTATACGTTCTACGTTATACGTTATACGTTATACGTTATACGTTATACGTTATACGTTATACGTTATACGTTATACGTTATACGTTATACGTTATACGTTATACGTTATACGTTATACGTTATACGTTATACGTTATACGTTATACGTTATACGTTATACGTTATACGTTATGCGTTATACGTTATACGTTATACGTTATGCGTTATACGTTTTACGATATACGTTATACGTTATACGTTATACGTTATACGTTATAAGTTATACGTTACACGTTATACGTTATACGTTATACGTTATACGTTATACGTTATACGTTATACGTTATACGTTATACGTTATACGTTATACGTTATACGTTATACGTTATACGTTATACGTTATACGTTATACGTTATACGTTATACGTTATACGTTATACGTTATACGTTATACGTTATACGTTATACGTTATACGTTATACGTTATACGTTATACGTTATACGTTATACGTTATACGTTATACGTTATACGTTATACGTTATACGTTATACGTTAAACGTTATACGTTATAGGATATACGTTATGCGTTGCAGGATATACGTTATACGTTATACGTTATAGATCATACCTTATACGTGATACGTCATACGTTATATGTTATACGTTATACGTTATACGTTATGCGTTATACGTTCTACGTTATTCGTTATACGTTATACGTTATACGTTATACGTTATACGTTATACGTTATACGTTATACGTTATCCGTTATACGTTATACGTTATACGTTACACGTTATACGTTATACGTTATACGTTTTACGTTATACGTTACACGTTATACGTTATACGTTACACGTTATACGTTGTACGTTATACGTTCTACATTATACGTTAGACGTTATACGTTATACGTTATACGTTATACGTTATACGTTATACGTTATACGTTATACGTTATACGTTATACGTTATACGTTATACGTTATACGTTATACGTTATACGTTATACGTTATACGTTATACGTTATACGTTATACGTTATACGTTATACGTTATACGTTATACGTTATACGTTATACGTTATACGTTATACGTTATACGTTATACGTTATACGTTATACGTTATACGTTATACGTTATACGTTATACGTTATACGTTATACGTTATACGTTATACGTTATACGTTATACGTTATACGTTATACGTTATACGTTATACGTTATACGTTATACGTTATACGTTATACGTTATACGTTATACGTTATACGTTATACGTTATACGTTATACGTTATACGTTATACGTTATACGTTATACGTTATACGTTATACGTTATACGTTATACGTTATACGTTATACGTTATACGTTATACGTTATACGTTATACGTTATACGTTATACGTTATACGTTATACGTTATACGTTATACGTTATACGTTATACGTTATACGTTATACGTTATACGTTATACGTTATACGTTATACGTTATACGTTATACGTTATACGTTATACGTTATACGTTATACGTTATACGTTATACGTTATACGTTATACGTTATACGTTATACGTTATACGTTATACGTTATACGTTATACGTTATACGTTATACGTTATACGTTATACGTTATACGTTATACGTTATACGTTATACGTTATACGTTATACGTTATACGTTATACGTTATACGTTATACGTTATACGTTATACGTTATACGTTATACGTTATACGTTATACGTTATACGTTATACGTTATACGTTATACGTTATACGTTATACGTTATACGTTATACGTTATACGTTATACGTTATACGTTATACGTTATACGTTATACGTTATACGTTACAGGATATACGTTATACGTTATACGTTATACGTTATACGTTATACGTTATACGTTATACGTTATACGTTATACGTTATACGTTATACGTTATACGTTATACGTTATACGTTATACGTTATACGTTATACGTTATACGTTATACGTTATACGTTATACGTTATACGTTATACGTTATACGTTATACGTTATACGTTATACGTTATACGTTATACGTTATACGTTATACGTTATACGTTATAAGTTATACGTTCTACGTTAGTCGTTATACGTTATACGTTATACGTTATACGTTATACGTTATACGTTATACGTTATACGTTATACGTTATACGTTATACGTTATACGTTATACGTTATACGTTATACGTTATACGTTATACGTTATACGTTATACGTTATACGTTATACGTTATACGTTATACGTTATACGTTATACGTTATACGTTATACGTTATACGTTATACGTTATACGTTATACGTTATACGTTATACGTTATACGTTATACGTTATACGTTATACGTTATACGTTATACGTTATACGTTATACGTTATACGTTATACGTTATACGTTATACGTTATACGTTATACGTTATACGTTATACGTTATACGTTATACGTTATACGTTATACGTTATACGTTATACGTTAAACGTTATACGTTATAGGATATACGTTATGCGTTGCAGGATATACGTTATACGTTATACGTTATAGATCATACCTTATACGTGATACGTCATACGTTATATGTTATACTTTATACGTTATACGTTATACGTTATACGTTATACGTTATACGTTATACGTTATACGTTATACGTCACACGTTATACGTTATACGTTATGCGTTATACGTTCTACGTTATTCGTTATACGTTATACGTTATACGTTATACGTTATACGTTATACGTTATACGTTATCCGTTATACGTTATACGTTATACGTTACACGTTATACGTTATACGTTATACGTTTTACGTTATACGTTACATGTTATACGTTATACGTTACACGTTATACGTTGTACGTTATACGTTCTACATTATACGTTAGACGTTATACGTTATACGTTATACGTTATACGCTATACGTTCTACGTTCTACGTTATACGTTTTACGTTATACGTTATACGTTATACGTTATACGTTGTACGTTATACGTTATGCGTTATACGTTCTACGTTATTCGTTATACGTTCTACGTTATACGTTATACGTTATACGTTATACGTTATACGTTATACGTTATACGTTATACGTTATACGTTATACGTTATACGTTATACGTTATACGTTATACGTTATACGTTATACGTTATACGTTATACGTTATACGTTATACGTTATACGTTATACGTTATACGTTATACGTTATACGTTATACGTTATACGTTATACGTTATACGTTATACGTTATACGTTATACGTTATACGTTATACGTTATACGTTATACGTTATACGTTATACGTTATACGTTATACGTTATACGTTATACGTTATACGTTATACGTTATACGTTATACGTTACACGTTATACGTTACACGTTATACGTTACACGTTATACGTTACACGTTATACGTTATACGTTATACGTTATACGTTATACGTTATACGTTATACGTTATACGTTATACGTTATACGTTATACGTTATACGTTATACGTTATACGTTATACGTTATACGTTATACGTTATACGTTATACGTTATACGTTATACGTTATACGTTATACGTTATACGTTATACGTTATACGTTCTACGTTGTACGTTATACGTTCTACGTTATACGTTAGACGTTATACGTTATACGTTATACGTTATACGTTATACGTTATACGTTCTACGTTATACGTTTTACGTTATACGTTATACGTTATACGTTATACGTTGTACGTTATACGTTATGCGTTATACGTTCTACGTTATTCGTTATACGTTCTACGTTATACGTTATACGTTATACGTTATACGTTATACGTTATACGTTATACGTTATACGTTATACGTTATACGTTATACGTTATACGTTATACGTTATACGTTATACGTTATACGTTATACGTTATACGTTATACGTTATACGTTATACGTTATACGTTATACGTTATACGTTATACGTTATACGTTATACGTTATACGTTATACGTTATACGTTATACGTTATACGTTATACGTTATACGTTATACGTTATACGTTATACGTTATACGTTATACGTTATACGTTATACGTTATACGTTATACGTTATACGTTATACGTTATACGTTATACGTTATACGTTATACGTTATACGTTATACGTTATACGTTATACGTTATACGTTATACGTTATACGTTATACGTTATACGTTATACGTTATACGTTATACGTTATACGTTATACGTTATACGTTATACGTTACAGGATATACGTTATACGTTATACGTTATAGGTCATACCTTATACGTGACACGTCATACGTTATATGTTATACGTTGTACGTTATACGTTATACGCTATACGTTATACGTTATACGTTATACGTTATACGTTATACGTTATACGTTATACGTTATACGTTATACGTTATACGTTATACGTTATACGTTATACGTTATACGTTATACGTTATACGTTATACGTTATACGTTATACGTTATACGTTATACGTTATACGTTATACGTTATACGTTATACGTTATGCGTTATACGTTTTACGATATACGTTATACGTTATACGTTATACGTTATACGTTATACGTTATACGTTATACGTTACAGGATATACGTTATACGTTATACGTTATACGTTATACGTTATACGTTATACGTTATACGTTATGCGTTAGAATTTATACGTTATACGTTATACGTTATACGTTATACGTTATACGTTATACGTTATACGTTATACGTTATACGTTATACGTTATACGTTATACGTTATACGTTATACGTTATACGTTATACGTTATACGTTATACGTTATACGTTATACGTTATACGTTATACGTTATACGTTATACGTTATACGTTATACGTTATACGTTATACGTTATACGTTATACGTTATACGTTATACGTTATACGTTATACGTTATACGTTATACGTTATACGTTATACGTTATACGTTATACGTTATACGTTATGCGTTAGAATTTATACGTTATTCGTTATACGTTCTACGTTATACGTTATACGTTATACGTTATACGTTATACGTTATACGTTATACGTTATACGTTATACGTTATACGTTATACGTTATACGTTATACGTTATACGTTATACGTTATACGTTATACGTTATACGTTATACGTTATACGTTATACGTTATACGTTATGCGTTATACGTTATACGTTATACGTTATGCGTTATACGTTTTACGATATACGTTATACGTTATACGTTATACGTTATACGTTATAAGTTATACGTTACACGTTATACGTTATACGTTATACGTTATACGTTATACGTTATACGTTATACGTTATACGTTATACGTTATACGTTATACGTTATACGTTTATACGTTATACGTTATACGTTATACGTTATACGTTATACGTTATACGTTATACGTTATACGTTATACGTTATACGTTATACGTTATACGTTATACGTTATACGTTATACGTTATACGTTATACGTTATACGTTATACGTTATACGTTATACGTTATACGTTATACGTTATACGTTAAACGTTATACGTTATAGGATATACGTTATGCGTTGCAGGATATACGTTATACGTTATACGTTATAGATCATACCTTATACGTGATACGTCATACGTTATATGTTATACGTTATACGTTATACGTTATGCGTTATACGTTCTACGTTATTCGTTATACGTTATACGTTATACGTTATACGTTATACGTTATACGTTATACGTTATACGTTATCCGTTATACGTTATACGTTATACGTTACACGTTATACGTTATACGTTATACGTTTTACGTTATACGTTACATGTTATACGTTATACGTTACACGTTATACGTTGTACGTTATACGTTCTACATTATACGTTAGACGTTATACGTTATACGTTATACGTTATACGTTATACGTTATACGTTCTACGTTATACGTTTTACGTTATACGTTATACGTTATACGTTATACGTTGTACGTTATACGTTATGCGTTCTACGTTCTACGTTATTCGTTATACGTTCTACGTTATACGTTATACGTTATACGTTATACGTTATACGTTATACGTTATACGTTATACGTTATACGTTATACGTTATACGTTATACGTTATACGTTATACGTTATACGTTATACGTTATACGTTATACGTTATACTTTATACGTTATACGTTATACGTTATGCGTTACAGGATATACGTTATACGTTATACGTTATTGGTCATACCTTATACGTGATACGTCATACGTTATACGTTCTACGTTATACGTTTCACGTTATACGTTATACGTTATACGTTATACGTTATACGTTATGCGTTATGCGCTAGACGTTACACGTTATACGTTATACGTTATACGTTATACGTTATACGTTATACGTTATACGTTATACGTTATACGTTATACGTTATACGTTATACGTTATACGTTATACGTTATACGTTATACGTTATACGTTATACGTTATACGTTATACGTTATACGTTATACGTTAGACGTTATACGTTATACGTTATACGTTAGACGTTATACGTTATACGTTATACGTCCTACCTTCTACGTTATACGTTTTACGTTATACGTTATACGTTATACATTATACGTTGTACGTTATACGTTACACGTTATACGTTATACGTTATACGTTATACGTTATACGTTATACGTCATACGTTATATGTTATACGTTATACGTTATACGTTATACGTTATACGTTTTACGTTATACGTTACATGTTATACGTTATACGTTACACGTTATACGTTGTACGTTATACGTTCTACGTTATACGTTAGACGTTATACGTTATACGTTATACGTTATACGTTATACGTTATACGTTATACGTTATACGTTATACGTTATACGTTATACGTTATACGTTATACGTTATACGTTATACGTTATACGTTATACGTTATACGTTATACGTCCTACCTTTTACGTTATACGTTATACGTTATACGTTATACGTTATACGTTATACGTTATACGTTATACGTTATACGTTATACGTTATACGTTATACGTTATACGTTATACGTTATACGTTATACGTTATACGTTATACGTTATGCGTTATACGTTTTACGATATACGTTATACGTTATACGTTATACGTTATACGTTATAAGTTATACGTTACACGTTATACGTTATACGTTATACGTTATACGTTATACGTTATACGTTATACGTTATACGTTATACGTTATACGTTATACGTTATACGTTATACGTTATACGTTATACGTTATACGTTATACGTTATACGTTATACGTTATACGTTATACGTTATACGTTATACGTTATACGTTATACGTTATACGTTATACGTTATACGTTATACGTTATACGTTATACGTTATACGTTAAACGTTATACGTTATAGGATATACGTTATGCGTTGCAGGATATACGTTATACGTTATACGTTATAGATCATACCTTATACGTGATACGTCATACGTTATATGTTATACGTTATACGTTATACGTCCTACGTTCTACGTTATACGTTTTACGTTATACGTTATACGTTATACATTATACGTTGTACGTTATACGTTATACGTTATACGTTATACGTTATACGTTATACGTTATACGTTATACGTTATACGTTATACTTTATACGTTATACGTTATACGTTATGCGTTACAGGATATACGTTATACGTTATACGTTATTGGTCATACCTTATACGTGATACGTCATACGTTATACGTTCTACGTTATACGTTTCACGTTATACGTTATACGTTATACGTTATACGTTATACGTTATGCGTTATGCGCTAGACGTTACACGTTATACGTTATACGTTATACGTTATACGTTATACGTTATACGTTATACGTTATACGTTATACGTTATACGTTATACGTCATACGTTATACGTTATGCGTTATACGTTTTACGATATACGTTATACGTTATACGTTATACGTTATACGTTATAAGTTATACGTTACACGTGATACGTTATACGTTATACGTTATACGTTATACGTTATACGTTATACGTTATACGTTATACGTTATACGTTATACGTTATACGTTGTACGTTATACGTTATACGTTATACGTTATACGTTATACGTTAGACGTTATACGTTATACGTTATACGTTATACGTTATACGTTATACGTTATACGTTATGCGTTAGAATTTATACGTTATACGTTATACGTTATACGTTATACGTTATAGGTTATACGTTCTACGTTAGTCGTTATACGTTATACGTTATACGTTATACATTATACGTTATACGTTATACGTTATACGTTATACGTTATACGTTATACGTTATACGTTATACGTTATACGTTATACGTTATACGTTATACGTTATACGTCATACGTTATATGTTATACGTTATACGTTATACGTTATACGTTATACGTTATACGTTAGACGTTATACGTTATACATTATACGTTATACGTTATACGTTCTACGTTATACGTTTCACGTTATACGTTATACGTTATACGTTATATGTTATACGTTATACGTTATACGTTATACGTTATACGTTTTACGTTATACGTTACATGTTATACGTTACACGTTATACGTTGTACGTTATACGTTCTACGTTATACGTTAGACGTTATACGTTATACGTTATACGTTATACGTTATACGTTATACGTTATACGTTATACGTTATACGTTATACGTTATACGTTATACGTTATACGTTATACGTTATACGTTATGCGTTATACGTTATACGTTATGCGTTAGAATTTATACGTTATACGTTATACGTTATACGTTATACGTTATACGTTATACGTTATACGTTATACGTTATACGTTATACGTTATACGTTATCCGTTATACGTTATACGTTATACGTTACACGTTATACGTTATACGTTATACGTTTTACGTTATACGTTACATGTTATACGTTATACGTTACACGTTATACGTTGTACGTTATACGTTCTACATTATACGTTAGACGTTATACGTTATACGTTATACGTTATACGTTATACGTTATACGTTATACGTTCTACGTTATACGTTTTGCGTTATACGTTATACGTTATACGTTATACGTTGTACGTTATACGTTATGCGTTATTTGTTCTACGTTATTCGTTATACGTTCTACGTTCTACGTTATACGTTATACGTTATACGTTATACGTTATACGTTATACGTTATACGTTATACGTTATACGTTATACGTTATACGTTATACGTTATACGTTATACGTTATACGTTATACGTTATACGTTATACGTTATGCGTTAGAATTTATGCGTTATACGTTATACGTTATACGTTATACGTTATACGTTATACGTTATACGTTATACGTTATACGTTATACGTTATACGTTATACGTTATACGTTATACGTTATACGTTATACGTTATACGTTATACGTTATACGTTATACGTTATACGTTATACGTTATACGTTATACGTTATACGTTATACGTTATACGTTATACGTTATACGTTATGCGTTATACGTTATACGTTATACGTTATACGTTATACGTTATACGTTATACGTTATGCGTTAGAATTTATACGTTATACGTTATACGTTATACGTTATACGTTATACGTTATACGTTACACGTTATACGTTATACGTTATACGTTTTACGTTATACGTTACATGTTATACGTTATACGTTACACGTTATACGTTGTACGTTATACGTTCTACATTATACGTTAGACGTTATACGTTATACGTTATACGTTATACGTTATACGTTATACGTTATAGGTTATACGTTCTACGTTAGTCGTTATACGTTATACGTTATATGTTATACGTTATACGTTATACGTTATACGTTATACGTTATACGTTATCCGTTATTGGTTATACGTTATACGTTACACGTTATACGTTATACGTTATACGTTTTACGTTATACGTTACATGTTATACGTTATACGTTACACGTTATACGTTGTACGTTATACGTTCTACATTATACGTTAGACGTTATACGTTATACGTTATACGTTATACGTTATACGTTATACGTTCTACGTTATACGTTTTACGTTATACGTTATACGTTATACGTTATACGTTGTACGTTATACGTTATGCGTTATTTGTTCTACGTTATTCGTTATACGTTCTACGTTCTACGTTATACGTTATACGTTATACGTTATACGTTATACGTTATACGTTATACGTTATACGTTATACGTTATACGTTATACGTTATACGTTATACGATATACGTTATACGTTATACGTTATACGTTATACGTTATACGTTATACGTTATACGTTATACGTTATACGTTATACGTTATACGTTATACGTTATACGTTATACGTTATACGTTATACGTTATACGTTATACGTTATACGTTATACGTTATACGTTATGCGTTATACGTTTTACGATATACGTTATACGTTATACGTTATACGTTATACGTTATAAGTTATACGTTACACGTTATACGTTATACGTTACACGTTATACGTTATACGTTATACGTTATACGTTATACGTTATACGTTATACGTTATACGTTATACGTTATATGTTATACGTTATACGTTATACGTTATACGTTATACGTTATACGTTATACGTTATACGTTATACGTTATACGTTAAACGTTATACGTTATAGGATATACGTTATGCGTTGCAGGATATACGTTATACGTTATACGTTATAGATCATACCTTATACGTGATACGTCATACGTTATATGTTATACTTTATACGTTATACGTTATACGTTATACGTTATACGTTATACGTCACAGGTTATACGTTATACGTTATGCGTTATACGTTCTACGTTATTCGTTATACGTTATACGTTATACGTTATACGTTATACGTTATACGTTATACGTTATCCGTTATACGTTATACGTTATACGTTACACGTTATACGTTATACGTTATACGTTTTACGTTATACGTTACATGTTATACGTTATACGTTACACGTTATACGTTGTACGTTATACGTTCTACATTATACGTTAGACGTTATACGTTATACGTTATACGTTATACGTTATACGTTATACGTTATACGTTATACGTTATACGTTATACGTTATACGTTATGCGTTATACGTTATACGTTATACGTTATACGTTATACGTTATACGTTATACGTTATGCGTTAGAATTTATACGTTATACGTTATACGTTATACGTTATACGTTATACGTTATACGTTACACGTTATACGTTATACGTTATACGTTTTACGTTATACGTTACATGTTATACGTTATACGTTACACGTTATACGTTGTACGTTATACGTTCTACATTATACGTTAGACGTTATACGTTATACGTTATACGTTATACGTTATACGTTATACGTTATAGGTTATACGTTCTACGTTAGTCGTTATACGTTATACGTTATATGTTATACGTTATACGTTATACGTTATACGTTATACGTTATACGTTATCCGTTATTGGTTATACGTTATACGTTACACGTTATACGTTATACGTTATACGTTTTACGTTATACGTTACATGTTATACGTTATACGTTACACGTTATACGTTGTACGTTATACGTTCTACATTATACGTTAGACGTTATACGTTATACGTTATACGTTATACGTTATACGTTATACGTTCTACGTTATACGTTTTACGTTATACGTTATACGTTATACGTTATACGTTGTACGTTATACGTTATGCGTTATTTGTTCTACGTTATTCGTTATACGTTCTACGTTCTACGTTATACGTTATACGTTATACGTTATACGTTATACGTTATACGTTATACGTTATACGTTATACGTTATACGTTATACGTTATACGTTATACGATATACGTTATACGTTATACGTTATACGTTATACGTTATACGTTATACGTTATACGTTATACGTTATACGTTATACGTTATACGTTATACGTTATACGTTATACGTTATACGTTATACGTTATACGTTATACGTTATACGTTATACGTTATACGTTATGCGTTATACGTTATGCGTTATACGTTTTACGATATACGTTATACGTTATACGTTATACGTTATACGTTATAAGTTATACGTTACACGTTATACGTTATACGTTACACGTTATACGTTATACGTTATACGTTATACGTTATACGTTATACGTTATACGTTATACGTTATACGTTATACGTTATACGTTATACGTTATACGTTATACGTTATACGTTATACGTTATACGTTATACGTTATACGTTAAACGTTATACGTTATAGGATATACGTTATGCGTTGCAGGATATACGTTATACGTTATACGTTATAGATCATACCTTATACGTGATACGTCATACGTTATATGTTATACTTTATACGTTATACGTTATACGTTATACGTTATACGTTATACGTCACAGGTTATACGTTATACGTTATGCGTTATACGTTCTACGTTATTCGTTATACGTTATACGTTATACGTTATACGTTATACGTTATACGTTATACGTTATCCGTTATACGTTATACGTTATACGTTACACGTTATACGTTATACGTTATACGTTTTACGTTATACGTTACATGTTATACGTTATACGTTACACGTTATACGTTGTACGTTATACGTTCTACATTATACGTTAGACGTTATACGTTATACGTTATACGTTATACGTTCTACGTTCTACGTTATACGTTTTACGTTATACGTTATACGTTATACATTATACGTTGTACGTTATACGTTACACGTTATACGTTATACGTTATACGTTATACGTTATACGTTATACGTCATACGTTATATGTTATACGTTATACGTTATACGTTATACGTTATACGTTTTACGTTATACGTTACATGTTATACGTTACACGTTATACGTTGTACGTTATACGTTCTACGTTATACGTTAGACGTTATACGTTATACGTTATACGTTATACGTTATACGTTATACGTTATACGTTATACGTTATACGTTATACGTTATACGTTATACGTTATACGTTATACGTTATACGTTATACGTTATACGTTATACGTTATACGTTATACGTTATACGTTATACGTTATACGTTATACGTTATACGTTATACGTTATACGTTATACGTTATACGTTATACGTTATGCGTTATACGTTATGCGTTATACGTTTTACGATATACGTTATACGTTATACGTTATACGTTATACGTTATAAGTTATACGTTACACGTTATACGTCATACGTTATACGTTATACGTTATACGTTATACGTTATACGTTATACGTTATACGTTATACGTTATACGTTATACGTTATACGTTATACGTTATACGTTATACGTTATACGTTATACGTTATACGTTATACGTTATACGTTATACGTTATACGTTATACGTTAAACGTTATACGTTATAGGATATACGTTATGCGTTGCAGGATATACGTTATACGTTATACGTTATAGATCATACCTTATACGTGATACGTCATACGTTATATGTTATACGTTATACGTTATAAGTTATGCGTTATACGTTCTACGTTATTCGTTATACGTTATACGTTATACGTTATACGTTATACGTTATACGTTATACGTTATCCGTTATACGTTATACGTTATACGTTACACGTTATACGTTATACGTTATACGTTTTACGTTATACGTTACATGTTATACGTTATACGTTACACGTTATACGTTGTACGTTATACGTTCTACATTATACGTTAGACGTTATACGTTATACGTTATACGTTATACGTTATACGTTATACGTTCTACGTTATACGTTTTACGTTATACGTTATACGTTATACGTTATACGTTATACGTTGTACGTTATACGTTATGCGTTCTACGTTCTACGTTATTCGTTATACGTTCTACGTTATACGTTATACGTTATACGTTATACGTTATACGTCATACGTTATACGTTATACGTTATACGTTATACGTTATACGTTATACGTTATACGTTATACGTTATACGTTATACGTTATACGTTATACGTTATACGTTATACGTTATACGTTATACGTTATACGTTATACGTTATACGTTATACGTTATACGTTATACGTTATACGTTATACGTTATACGTTATACGTTATACGTTATACGTTATACGTTATACGTTATACGTTATACGTTATACGTTATACGTCATACGTTATACGTTATGCGTTATACGTTTTACGATATACGTTATACGTTATACGTTATACGTTATACGTTATAAGTTATACGTTACACGTGATACGTTATACGTTATACGTTATACGTTATACGTTATACGTTATACGTTATACGTTATACGTTATACGTTATACGTTATACGTTATACGTTATACGTTATACGTTATACGTTATACGTTATACGTTATACGTTATACGTTATACGTTATACGTTATACGTTAAACGTTATACGTTATAGGATATACGTTATGCGTTGCAGGATATACGTTATACGTTATACGTTATAGATCATACCTTATACGTGATACGTCATACGTTATATGTTATACGTTATACGTTATACGTTATACGTTATACGTTATACGTTATACGTTATACGTCATAGGTTATACGTTATACGTTATGCGTTATACGTTCTACGTTATTCGTTATACGTTATACGTTATACGTTATACGTTATACGTTATACGTTATACGTTATCCGTTATACGTTATACGTTATACGTTACACGTTATACGTTATACGTTATACGTTATACGTTATACGTTATACGTTATACGTTATACGTTAAACGTTATACGTTATAGGATATACGTTATGCGTTGCAGGATATACGTTATACGTTATACGTTATAGATCATACCTTATACGTGATACGTCATACTTTATATGTTATACGTTATACGTTATACGTTATGCGTTATACGTTCTACGTTATTCGTTATACGTTATACGTTATACGTTATACGTTATACGTTATACGTTATACGTTATCCGTTATACGTTATACGTTATACGTTACACGTTATACGTTATACGTTATACGTTTTACGTTATACGTTACATGTTATACGTTATACGTTACACGTTATACGTTGTACGTTATACGTTCTACATTATACGTTAGACGTTATACGTTATACGTTATACGTTATACGTTATACGTTATACGTTCTACGTTATACGTTTTACGTTATACGTTATACGTTATACGTTATACGTTGTACGTTATACGTTATGCGTTCTACGTTCTACGTTATTCGTTATACGTTCTACGTTATACGTTATACGTTATACGTTATACGTTATACGTCATACGTTATACGTTATACGTTATACGTTATACGTTATACGTTATACGTTATACGTTATACGTTATACGTTATACGTTATACGTTATACGTTATACGTTATACGTTATACGTTATACGTTATACGTTATACGTTATACGTTATACGTTATACGTTATACGTTATACGTTATACGTTATACGTTATACGTTATACGTTATACGTTATACGTTATACGTTATACGTTATACGTTATACGTTTTACGTTATACGTTATACGTTATACGTCATACGTTATACGTTATGCGTTATACGTTTTACGATATACGTTATACGTTATACGTTATACGTTATACGTTATAAGTTATACGTTACACGTGATACGTTATTCGTTATACGTTATACGTTATACGTTATACGTTATACGTTATACGTTATACGTTATACGTTATCCGTTATACGTTATACGTTATACGTTACACGTTATACGTTATACGTTATACGTTTTACGTTATACGTTACATGTTATACGTTATACGTTACACGTTATACGTTGTACGTTATACGTTCTACATTATACGTTAGACGTTATACGTTATACGTTATACGTTATACGTTATACGTTATACGTTCTACGTTATACGTTTTACGTTATACGTTATACGTTATACGTTATACGTTATACGTTATACGTTGTACGTTATACGTTATGCGTTCTACGTTCTACGTTATTCGTTATACGTTCTACGTTATACGTTATACGTTATACGTTATACGTTATACGTCATACGTTATACGTTATACGTTATACGTTATACGTTATACGTTATACGTTATACGTTATACGTTATACGTTATACGTTATACGTTATACGTTATACGTTATACGTTATACGTTATACGTTATACGTTATACGTTATACGTTATACGTTATACGTTATACGTTATACGTTATACGTTATACGTTATACGTTATACGTTATACGTTATACGTTATACGTTATACGTTGTACGTTATACGTTCTACATTATACGTTAGACGTTATACGTTATACGTTATACGTTATACGTTATACGTTATACGTTCTACGTTATACGTTTTACGTTATACGTTATACGTTATACGTTATACGTTGTACGTTATACGTTATGCGTTCTACGTTCTACGTTATTCGTTATACGTTCTACGTTATACGTTATACGTTATACGTTATACGTTATACGTCATACGTTATACGTTATACGTTATACGTTATACGTTATACGTTATACGTTATACGTTATACGTTATACGTTATACGTTATACGTTATACGTTATACGTTATACGTTATACGTTATACGTTATACGTTATACGTTATACGTTATACGTTATACGTTATACGTTATACGTTATACGTTATACGTTATACGTTATACGTTATACGTTATACGTTATACGTTTTACGTTATACGTTATACGTTATACGTCATACGTTATACGTTATGCGTTATACGTTTTACGATATACGTTATACGTTATACGTTATACGTTATACGTTATAAGTTATACGTTACACGTGATACGTTATTCGTTATACGTTATACGTTATACGTTATACGTTATACGTTATACGTTATACGTTATACGTTATACGTTATACGTTATACGTTATACGTTATACGTTATACGTTATACGTTATACGTTATACGTTATACGTTATACGTTATACGTTATACGTTATACGTTATACGTTATACGTTAAACGTTATACGTTATAGGATATACGTTATGCGTTGCAGGATATACGTTATACGTTATACGTTATAGATCATACCTTATACGTGATACGTCATACGTTATATGTTATACGTTATACGTTATACGTTATACGTTATACGTTATACGTTATACGTTATACGTCATAGGTTATACGTTATACGTTATGCGTTATACGTTCTACGTTATTCGTTATACGTTATACGTTATACGTTATACGTTATACGTTATACGTTATACGTTATCCGTTATACGTAATACGTTATACGTTCCACGTTATACGTTATACGTTATACGTTTTACGTTATACGTTGTACGTTATACGTTATGCGTTATACGTTCTACGTTATTCGTTATACGTTCTACGTTATACGTTATACGTTATACGTTATACGTTATACGTTATACGTTATACGTTATACGTTATACGTTATACGTTATACGTTATACGTTATACGTTATGCGTTATACGTTTTACGATATACGTTATACGTTATACGTTATACGTTATACGTTATAAGTTATACGTTACACGTTATACGTTACACGTTACACGTTATACGTTACACGTTATACGTTATACGTTATACGTTATACGTTATACGTTATACGTTATACGTTATACGTTATACGTTATACGTTATACGTTATACGTTATACGTTATACGTTATACGTTATACGTTATACGTTATACGTTATACGTTATACGTTATACGTTATACGTTATACGTTATACGTTATACGCTATACGTTATACGTTATACGTTACACGTTATACGTTATACGTTATACGTTATACGTTAAACGTTATACGTTATAGGATATACGTTATGCGTTGCAGGATATACGTTATACGTTATACGTTATAGATCATACCTTATACGTGATACGTCATACGTTATATGTTATACGTTATACGTTATACGTTATACGTTATACGTTATACGTTATACGTTATACGTTATACGTCATAGGTTATACGTTATACGTTATGCGTTATACGTTCTACGTTATTCGTTATACGTTATACGTTATACGTTATACGTTATACGTTATACGTTATACGTTATCCGTTATACGTTATACGTTATACGTTACACGTTATACGTTATACGTTATACGTTTTACGTTATACGTTACATGTTATACGTTATACGTTACACGTTATACGTTGTACGTTATACGTTCTACATTATACGTTAGACGTTATACGTTATACGTTATACGTTATACGTTATACGTTATACGTTATACGTTCTACGTTATACGTTTTACGTTATACGTTATACGTTATACGTTATACGTTGTACGTTATACGTTATGCGTTCTACGTTCTACGTTATTCGTTATACGTTCTACGTTATACGTTATACGTTATACGTTATACGTTATACGTTATACGTTATACGTTATACGTTATACGTTATACGTTATACGTTATACGTTATACGTTATACGTTATACGTTATACGTTATACGTTATACGTTATACGTTATACGTTATACGTTATACGTTATACGTTATACGTTATACGTTATACGTTATACGTTATACGTTATACGTTATACGTTATACGTTATACGTTCTACGTTATACGTTTTACGTTATACGTTATACGTTATACGTTATACGTTGTACGTTATACGTTATGCGTTATGCGTTCTACGTTATTCGTTATACGTTCTACGTTATACGTTATACGTTATACGTTATACGTTATACGTTATACGTTATACGTTATACGTTATACGTTATACGTTATACGCTATACGTTATACGTTATACGTTATACGTTATGCGTTAGACGTTATACGTTATACGTTATACGTTATACGTTATACGTTATACGTTATACGTTCTACGTTATGCGTTAGACGTTATACGTTATACGTTGTACGTTATACGTTATACGTTATACGTTATACGTCATACGTTATATGTTATACGTTATACGTTATACGTTATACGTTATACGCTTTACGTTATACGTTACATGTTATACGTTATACGTTACACGTTATACGTTATACGTTATACGTTTTACGTTATACGTTATACGTTATACATTATACGTTGTACGTTATACGTTATACGTTATACGTTATACGTTATACGTTATACGTTATACGTTATACGTTATACGTTATACGTTAAACGTTATACGTTATAGGATATACGTTATGCGTTGCAGGATATACGTTATACGTTATACGTTATAGATCATACCTTATACGTGATACGTCATACGTTATATGTTATACGTTATACGTTATACGTTATACGTTATACGTTATACGTTATACGTTATACGTCATAGGTTATACGTTATACGTTATGCGTTATACGTTCTACGTTATTCGTTATACGTTATACGTTATACGTTATACGTTATACGTTATACGTTATACGTTATGCGTTATACGTTCTACGTTATTCGTTATACGTTATACGTTATACGTTATACGTTATACGTTATACGTTATACGTTATCCGTTATACGTTATACGTTATACGTTACACGTTATACGTTATACGTTATACGTTTTACGTTATACGTTACATGTTATACGTTATACGTTACACGTTATACGTTGTACGTTATACGTTCTACATTATACGTTAGACGTTATACGTTATACGTTATACGTTATACGTTATACGTTATACGTTCTACGTTATACGTTTTACGTTATACGTTATACGTTATACGTTATACGTTGTACGTTATACGTTATGCGTTCTACGTTCTACGTTATTCGTTATACGTTCTACGTTATACGTTATACGTTATACGTTATACGTTATACGTTATACGTTATACGTTATACGTTATACGTTATACGTTATACGTTATACGTTATACGTTATACGTTATACGTTATACGTTATACGTTATACGTTATACGTTATACGTTATACGTTATACGTTATACGTTATACGTTATACGTTATACGTTATACGTTATACGTTATATGTTCTACGTTATACGTTTTACGTTATACGTTATACGTTATACGTTATACGTTGTACGTTATACGTTATGCGTTATACGTTCTACGTTATTCGTTATACGTTCTACGTTATACGTTATACGTTATACGTTATACGTTATACGTTATACGTTATACGTTATACGTTATACGTTATACGTTATACGTTATACGTTATACGTTATGCGTTAGACGTTATACGTTATACGTTATACGTTATACGTTATACGTTATACGTTATACGTTCTACGTTATGCGTTAGACGTTATACGTTATACGTTATACGTTATACGTTATACGTTATACGTTATACGTCATACGTTATATGTTATACGTTATACGTTATACGTTATACGTTATACGCTTTACGTTATACGTTACATGTTATACGTTATACGTTACACGTTATACGTTATACGTTATACGTTTTACGTTATACGTTATACGTTATACATTATACGTTGTACGTTATACGTTATACGTTATACGTTATACGTTATACGTTATACGTTATACGTTATACGTTATACGTTATACGTTAAACGTTATACGTTATAGGATATACGTTATGCGTTGCAGGATATACGTTATACGTTATACGTTATAGATCATACCTTATACGTGATACGTCATACGTTATATGTTATACGTTATACGTTATATGTTATACGTTATACGTTATACGTTATACGTTATACGTCATAGGTTATACGTTATACGTTATGCGTTATACGTTCTACGTTATTCGTTATACGTTATACGTTATACGTTATACGTTATACGTTATACGTTATACGTTATACGTTATCCGTTATACGTTATACGTTATACGTTACACGTTATACGTTATACGTTATACGTTTTACGTTATACGTTACATGTTATACGTTATACGTTACACGTTATACGTTGTACGTTATACGTTCTACATTATACGTTAGACGTTATACGTTATACGTTATACGTTATACGTTATACGTTATACGTTCTACGTTCTACGTTATACGTTTTACGATATACGTTATACGTTATACGTTATACGTTGTACGTTATACGTTATGCGTTATACGTTCTACGTTATTCGTTATACGTTCTACGTTATACGTTATACGTTATACGTTATACGTTATACGTTATACGTTATACGTTATACGTTATACGTTATACGTTATACGTTATACGTTATACGTTATACGTTATACGTTATACGTTATACGTTATACGTTATACGTTATACGTTATACGTTATACGTTATACGTTATACGTTATACGTTATACGTTATACGTTATACGTTATACGTTATACGTTATACGTTATACGTTATACGTTATACGTTATACGATATACGTTATACGTTATACGTTATACGTTGTACGTTATATGTTATGCGTTATACGTTCTACGTCAGTCGTTATACGTTATACGTTATTCGTTATACGCTATACGTTATACGTTATACGTTATACGTTATACGTTATACGTTATACGTTATACGTTATACGTTATACGTTATACGTTATACGTTATACGTTATACGTTATACGTTATACGTTATGCGTTAGAATTTATACGTTATACGTTATACGTTATACGTTATACGTTATACGCTATACGTTATACGTTATACGTTATACGTCATACGTTATATGTTATACGTTATACGTTATACGTTATACGTTATACGTTAGACGTTATACGTTATACATTATACGTTATACGTTATACGTTCTACGTTATACGTTATACGTTATACGTTATACGTTATATGTTATACGTTATACGTTATACGTTATACGTTATACGTTAGACGTTATACGTTATACATTATACGTTATACGTTATACGTTCTACGTTATACGTTTCACGTTATACGTTATACGTTATACGTTATACGTTATACGTTATACGTCATACGTTATATGTTATACGTTATACGTTATACGTTATACGTTATACGTTAGACGTTATACGTTATACATTATACGTTATACGTTATACGTTCTACGTTATACGTTTCACGTTATACGTTATACGTTATACGTTATACGTTATAGGTCATACCTTATACGTGATACGTCATACGTTATATGTTATACGTTATACGTTATACGTTATACGTTATACGTTATACGTTATGCGTTAGAATTTATACGTTATACGTTATACGTTATACGTTATACGTTATAGGTTATACGTTCTACGTTAGTCGTTATACGTTATACGTTATACATTATACGTTATACGTTATACGTTATACGTTATACGTTATACGTTATACGTTATACGTTATACGTTATAGGTTATACGTTCTACGTTAGTCGTTATACGTTATACGTTATACGTTATACATTATACGTTATACGTTATACGTTATACGTTATACGTTATACGTTATACGTTATACGTTATACGTTATACGTTATACGTTATACGTTATACGTTATACGTTATACGTCATACGTTATATGTTACACGTTATACGTTATACGTTATACGTTATACGTTAGACGTTATACGTTATACATTATACGTTATACGTTATACGTTCTACGTTATACGTTTCACGTTATACGTTATACGTTATACGTTATACGTTATAGGTCATACCTTATACGTGATACGTCATACGTTATATGTTATACGTTATACGTTATACGTTATACGTTATACGTTATACGTTATGCGTTAGAATTTATACGTTATACGTTATACGTTATACGTTATACGTTATAGGTTATACGTTCTACGTTAGTCGTTATACGTTATACGTTATACATTATACGTTATACGTTATACGTTATACGTTATACGTTATACGTTATACGTTATACGCTATACGTTATACGTTATACGTTATACGTTATACGTTATACGTTATACGTTATACGTCATACGTTATATGTTATACGTTATACGTTATACGTTATACGTTATACGTTAGACGTTATACGTTATACATTATACGTTATACGTTATACGTTCTACGTTATACGTTTCACGTTATACGTTATACGTTATACGTTATAGGTCATACCTTATACGTGATACGTCATACGTTATATGTTATACGTTACACGTTATACGTTATGCGTTATACGTTATACGTTATACGTTAAACGTTATACGTTATACGTTATACGTTATACGTTATACGTTATACGTTATAAGTTATACGTTATACGTTATACGTTATACGTTATACGTTATACGTTATACGTTATACGTTATACGTTATACGTTATACGTTATACGTTATACGTTATACGTTATACGTTATACGTTATACGTTATACGTTATACGTTATACGTCATACGTTATATGTTATACGTTATACGTTATACGTTATACGTTATACGTTAGACGTTATACGTTATACATTATACGTTATACGTTATACGTTCTACGTTATACGTTTCACGTTATACGTTATACGTTATACGTTATACGTTATAGGTCATACCTTATACGTGATACGTCATACGTTATATGTTATACGTTATACGTTATACGTTATGCGTTATACGTTATACGTTATACGTTAAACGTTATACGTTATACGTTATACATTATACGTTATACGTTATACGTTATACGTTATACGTTATACGTTATACGTTATACGTTATACGTTATACGTTATACGTTATACGTTATACGTTATACGTTATACGTCATACGTTATATGTTGTACGTTATACGTTATACGTTATACGTTATACGTTAGACGTTATACGTTATACATTATACGTTATACGTTATACGTTCTACGTTATACGTTTCACGTTATACGTTATACGTTATACGTTATAGGTCATACCTTATAGGCGATACGTCATACGTTATATGTTATACGTTATACGTTATACGTTATGCGTTATACGTTATACGTTATACGTTAAACGTTATACGTTATACGTTATACGTTATACGTTATACGTTATACGTTATACGTTATACGTTGTACGTTATACGTTATACGTTATACGTTATACGTTATACGTTATACGTTATACGTTATACGTTATACGTTATACGTTATACGTTATGCGTTAGAATTTATACGTTATACGTTATACGTTATACGTTATACGTTATAGGTTATACGTTCTACGTTAGTCGTTATACGTTATACGTTATACATTATACGTTATACGTTATACGTTATACGTTATACGTTATACGTTATACGTTATACGCTATACGTTATACGTTATACGTTATACGTTATACGTTATACGTTATACGTTATACGTCATACGTTATATGTTATACGTTATACGTTATACGTTATACGTTATACGTTAGACGTTATACGTTATACATTATACGTTATACGTTATACGTTCTACGTTATACGTTTCACGTTATACGTTATACGTTATACGTTATAGGTCATACCTTATACGTGATACGTCATACGTTATATGTTATACGTTATACGTTATACGTTATGCGTTATACGTTATACGTTATACGTTAAACGTTATACGTTATACGTTATACGTTATACGTTATACGTTATACGTTATACGTTATAAGTTATACGTTATACGTTATACGTTATACGTTATACGTTATACGTTATACGTTATAGGATATACGTTATGCGTTGCAGGATATACGTTATACGTTATACGTTATAGGTCATACCTTATACGTGATACGTCATACGTTATACGTTCTACGTTATACGTTTCACGTTATACGTTATACGTTATACGTTATACGTTATACGTTATGCGTTATGCGTTAGACATTACACGTTATACGTTATACGTTATACGTTATACGTTATACGTTCTACGTTATACATTTTACGTTATACGTTCTACGTTATACGTTTTACGTTATACGTTATACGTTATACGTTGTACGTTATACGTTGTACGTTATACGTTATGCGTTATACGTTCTTCGTTAGTCGTTATACGTTATACGTTATACGTTATACGTTATACGTTATTCGTTATACGTAATACGTTATACGTTATACGTTATACGTTATACGTTATACGTTATACGTTATACGTTATACGTTATACGTTATACGTTATACGTTATACGTTATACGTTATACGTTATACGTTATACGTTATACGTTATACGATATACGTTATACGTTATACGTTATACGTTATACGTTATACGTTATACGTTATACGTTATACGTTATACGTTATACGTTATACGTTACAGGATATACGTTATACGTTATACGTTATAGGTCATACCTTATACGTGACACGTCATACGTTATATGTTATACGTTATACGTTATACGTTATACGTTATACGGTAGACGTTATACGTTATACGTTAGACGTTATACGTTATACGTTATACGTTCTACGTTCTACGTTTTACGTTTTACGTTATACGTTATACGTTATACATTATACGTTGTACGTTATACGTTATACGTTATACGTTATACGTTATACGTTATACGTTATACGTTATACGTCATACGTTATACGTTATACGTTATACGTTATACGTTATACGTTATACGTTATACGTTATACGTTATACGTTATACGTTATACGTTATACGTTATACGTTATACGTTATACGTTATACGTTATACGTTATACGTTATACGTTATGCGTTATACGTTTTACGATATACGTTATACGTTATACGTTATACGTTATACGTTATAAGTTATACGTTATACGTTATACGTTATACGTTATACGTTATACGTTATACGTTATACGTTATACGTTATACGTTATACGTTATACGTTATACGTTATACGTTATACGTTATACGTTATACGTTATACGTTAGACGTTATACGTTATACGTTATACGTTATACGTTGTACGTTATACGTTCTACGTTATACGTTTTCCGTTATACGTTCTACGTTATACGTTTTACGTTATACGTTATACGTTATACGTTGTACGTTATACGTTGTACGTTATACGTTATGCGTTATACGTTCTTCGTTAGTCGTTATACGTTATACGTTATACGTTATACGTTATACGTTATACGTTATACGTTATACGTTATACGTTATACGTTATACGTTATACGTTATACGTTATACGTTATACGTTATACGTTATACGTTTTACGATATACGTTATACGTTATACGTTATACGTTATACGTTATACGTTATACGTTATACGTTATACGTTATACGTTATACGTTATACGTTATGCGTTATACGTTTTACGATATACGTTATACGTTATACGTTATACGTTATACGTTACAAGTTATACGTTATACGTTATACGTTATACGTTATACGTTATACGTTATACGTTATACGTTATACGTTATACGTTATACGTTATACGTTATACGTTATACGTTATACGTTATATGTTATACGTTGTACGTTATACGTTAGACGTTAATCGTTATACGTTATACGTTATACGTTGTACGTTATACGTTCTACGTTATACGTTTTACGTTATACGTTCTACGTTATACGTTTTACGTTATACGTTATACGTTATACGTTGTACGTTATACGTTGTACGTTATACGTTATGCGTTATACGTACTTCGTTAGTCGTTATACGTTATACGTTATACGTTATACGTTATACGTTATACGTTATACGTTATACGTTATACGTTATACGTTATACGTTATACGTTATACGTTATACGTTATACGTTATACGTTATACGTTATGCGTTAGAATTTATACGTTATACGTTATACGTTATACGTTATACGTTATACGTTATACGTTATACGTTATACGTTATACGTTATACGTTATACGTTATACGTTATACGTTATACGTTATACGTTATACGTTATACGTTATACGTTATACGTTATACGTTATACGTTATACGTTATACGTTATACGTTATACGTTATACGTTATACGTTATACGTTATACGTTATACGTTATACGTTATACGTTATACGTTATACGTTATACGTTATACGTTATACGTTATACGTTATACGTTATACGTTATACGTTATACGTTATACGTTATACGTTATACGTTATACGTTATACGTTATACGTTATACGTTATACGTTATAGGTCATACCTTATACGAGATACGTCATACGTTATATGTTATACGTTATACGTTATACGTTATACGTTATACGTTCTACGTTAGTCGTTATACGTTATACGTTATACGTTATACGTTATACGTTATACGTTATACGTTATACGTTATACGTTATACGTTATACGTTATACGTTATACGTTATACGTTATACGTTATACGTTATACGTTATACGTTATACGTTATACGTTATACGTTATATGTTATACGTTATACGTTATACGTTATACGTTATACGTTATACGTTATACGTTATACGTTTTACGATATACGTTATACGTTATACGTTATACGTTATACGTTATACGTTATACGTTATACGTTATACGTTATACGTTATGCGTTATACGTTTTACGATATACGTTATACGTTATACGTTATACGTTATACGTTATACGTTATACGTAAACGTTATACGTTATAGGATATACGTTATGCGTTGCAGGATATACGTTATACGTTATACGTTATAGGTCATACCTTATACGTGATACGTCATACGTTATATGTTATACGTTATACGTTATACGTTATACGCTATACGTTAGACGTTATACGTTATACATTATACGTTATACGTTATACCTTCTACGTTATACATATCACGTTATACGTTATACGTTATACGTTATACGTTATACGTTATGCGTTATACGTTAGACGTTATACGTTATACGTTATACGTTATACGTTATACGTTATACGTTATACGTTATACGTTATACGTTATACGTTATACGTTATACGTTATAGGATATACGTTATGCGTTGCAGGATATACGTTATACGTTATACGTTATAGGTCATACCTTATACGTGATACGTCATACGTTATATGTTATACGTTATACGTTATACGTTATACGCTATACGTTAGACGTTATACGTTATACATTATACGTTATACGTTATACGTTCTACGTTCTACGTTTCACGATATACGTTATACGTTATACGTTATACGTTATACGTTATGCGTTATACGTTAGACGTTATACGTTATACGTTATACGTTATAAGTTATACGTTATACGTTATACGTTATACGTTATACGTTATACGTTATACGTTATACGTTATACGTTATACGTTATACGTTATACGTTATACGTTATACGTTATACGTTATACGTTATACGTTATACGTTATACGTTATACGTTATACGTTATACGTTATACGTTATACGTTATACGTTATACGTTACAGGATATACGTTATACGTTATACGTTATAGGTCATACCTTATACGTGACACGTTATACGTTATATGTTATACGTTATACGTTATACGTTATACGTTATACGTTATACGGTAGACGTTATACGTTATACGTTATACGTTATACGTTATACGTTATACGTCATACGTTATATGTTATACGTTATACGTTCTACGTTATACGTTTCACGTTATACGTTATACGTTATACGTTATAGGTCATACCTTATACGTGATTCGTAATACGTTATATGTTATACGTTATACGTTATACGTTATGCGTTATACGTTATACGTTATACGTTAAACATTATACGTTATACGTTATACGTTATACGTTATACGTTATACGTTATACGTTATACGTTATACGTTATACGTTATACGTTATACGTTATACGTTATACGTTATACGTTATACGTTATACGTTATACGTTATACGTTATACGTTATACGTTATACGTTATACGTTATACGTTATACGTTATACGTTATACGTTATACGCTACGCGTTATGCGTTATAGGATATACGTTAAGCGTTACAGGATATACGTTATATGTTATACGTTATAGGTCATACCTTATACGTGATACGTCATACGTTATATGTTATACGTTATACGTTATACGTTATGCGTTATACGTTAGACGTTATACGTTATACGTTATACGTTATACTTTATACGTTATACGTTATACGTTATACGTTATACGTTATACGTTATACGTTATACGTTATACGTTATACGTTATACCTTATACGTTATACGTTATACGTTATACGCTATGCGTTATGCGTTATAGGATATAGGTTATGCGTTACAGGATATACGTTATATGTTATACGTTATAGGTCATACCTTATACGTGATACGTCATACGTTATATGTTATACGTTATACGTTATACGTTATGCGTTATACGTTAGACGTTAGACGTTATACGTTATACGTTATACGTTATACGTTATACGTTATACGTTATACGTTATACGTTATACGTTATACGTTATACGTTATACGTTATACGTTATACGTTATACGTTATACGTTATACGTTATACGTTATACGTTATACGTTATACGTTATACGTTATACGCTATGCGTTATGCGTTATAGGATATACGTTATGCGTTATAGGATATACGTTATACGTTATACGTTAAAGGTCATACCTTATACGTGATACGTCATACGTTATATGTTATACGTTATACGTTATATGTTATACGTTATACGTTATACGTTATACGTTATACGTTATACGTTATACGTTATCCGTTATACGTTATACGCTATACGTTACACGTTATACGTTATACGTTATACGTTTTACGTTATACGTTACATGTTATACGTTATACGTTACACGTTATACGTTGTACGTTATACGTTCTACGTTATACCTTAGACGTTATACGTTATACGTTATACGTCATAGGTTATACGTTATACGTTATACGTTATACGTTATACGTTATACGTTATGCGTTATACGTTTTACGATATACGTTATACGTTATACGTTATACGTTATAAGTTATACGTTATATGTTATACGTTATACGTTATACGTTATACGTTATACGTTATACGTTACACGTTATACGTTTTACGTTATACTTTATACGTTAGACGTTATACGTTATACGTTATACGTTATACGTTATACGTTATACGTTGTACGTTATACGCTATGCGTTATGCGTTATAGGATATACGTTATGCGTTATAGGATATACGTTATACGTTATACGTTATAGGTCATTCCTTATACGTGATACGTCATACGTTATATGTTATACGTTACACGTTATACGTTTTACGTTATACGTTATACGTTATACGTTATACGTCATACGTTATACGTTATACGTTATACGTCATACGTCATAGGTTATACGTTATACGTTATGCGTTATACGTTCTACGTTATTCGTTATACGTTATACGTTATACGTTATGCGTTATACGTTATACGTTATACGTTATCCGTTATACGTTATACGTTGTACGTTATACGTTACACGTTATACGTTATACGTTGTACGTTTTACGTAATACGTTACATGTTATACGTTATACGTTACACGTTTTACGTTGTACGTTATACGTTCTACGTTATACGTTAGACGTTATACGTTATACGTTATACGTTATACGTTATACGTTATACGTTATACGTTATACGTTATACGTTATACGTTATACGTTCTACTTTATACGTTATACGTTATACGTTATACGTTATACGTTATACGTTATACGTTATACGTTATACGTTATACGTTATACGTTATGCGTTATACGTTTTACGATATACGTTATACGTTCTACGTTATACGTTTCACGTTATACGTTATACGTTATACGTTATACGTTATACGTTATGCGTTATACGTTAGACGTTATACGTTATACGTTATACGTTATACGTTATACGTTATACGTTATACGTTCTACGTTAGTCGTTATACGTTATACGTTATACGTTATACGTTATACGTTATACGTTATACGTTATACGTTATACGTTATACGTTATACGTTATACGTTATACGTTATACGTTATACGTTATACGTTATACGTTATACGTTATACGTTATACGTTATACGTTATATGTTATACGTTATACGTTATACGTTATACGTTATACGTTATACGTTATACGTTATACGTTTTACGATATACGTTATACGTTATACGTTATACGTTATACGTTATACGTTATACGTTATACGTTATACGTTATACGTTATGCGTTATACGTTTTACGATATACGTTATACGTTATACGTTATACGTTATACGTTATACGTAAACGTTATACGTTATAGGATATACGTTATGCGTTGCAGGATATACGTTATACGTTATACGTTATAGGTCATACCTTATACGTGATACGTCATACGTTATATGTTATACGTTATACGTTATACGTTATACGCTATACGTTAGACGTTATACGTTATACATTATACGTTATACGTTATACCTTCTACGTTATACATATCACGTTATACGTTATACGTTATACGTTATACGTTATACGTTATGCGTTATACGTTAGACGTTATACGTTATACGTTATACGTTATACGTTATACGTTATACGTTATACGTTATACGTTATACGTTATACGTTATACGTTATAGGATATACGTTATGCGTTGCAGGATATACGTTATACGTTATACGTTATAGGTCATACCTTATACGTGATACGTCATACGTTATATGTTATACGTTATACGTTATACGTTATACGCTATACGTTAGACGTTATACGTTATACATTATACGTTATACGTTATACGTTCTACGTTCTACGTTTCACGATATACGTTATACGTTATACGTTATACGTTATACGTTATGCGTTATACGTTAGACGTTATACGTTATACGTTATACGTTATAAGTTATACGTTATACGTTATACGTTATACGTTATACGTTATACGTTATACGTTATACGTTATACGTTATACGTTATACGTTATACGTTATACGTTATACGTTATACGTTATACGTTATACGTTATACGTTATACGTTATACGTTATACGTTATACGTTATACGTTATACGTTATACGTTATACGTTATACGTTACAGGATATACGTTATACGTTATACGTTATAGGTCATACCTTATACGTGACACGTTATACGTTATATGTTATACGTTATACGTTATACGTTATGCGTTATACGTTAGACGTTATACGTTATACGTTATACGTTATACTTTATACGTTATACGTTATACGTTATACGTTATACGTTATACGTTATACGTTATACGTTATACGTTATACGTTATACCTTATACGTTATACGTTATACGTTATACGCTATGCGTTATGCGTTATAGGATATAGGTTATGCGTTACAGGATATACGTTATATGTTATACGTTATAGGTCATACCTTATACGTGATACGTCATACGTTATATGTTATACGTTATACGTTATACGTTATGCGTTATACGTTAGACGTTAGACGTTATACGTTATACGTTATACGTTATACGTTATACGTTATACGTTATACGTTATACGTTATACGTTATACGTTATACGTTATACGTTATACGTTATACGTTATACGTTATACGTTATACGTTATACGTTATACGTTATACGTTATACGTTATACGTTATACGTTATACGTTATACGTTATACGTTATACGTTATACGTTATACGTTATACGTTATACGTTATACGTTATACGTTATACGCTATGCGTTATGCGTTATAGGATATACGTTATGCGTTATAGGATATACGTTATACGTTATACGTTAAAGGTCATACCTTATACGTGATACGTCATACGTTATATGTTATACGTTATACGTTATATGTTATACGTTATACGTTATACGTTATACGTTATACGTTATACGTTATCCGTTATACGTTATACGCTATACGTTACACGTTATACGTTATACGTTATACGTTTTACGTTATACGTTACATGTTATACGTTATACGTTACACGTTATACGTTGTACGTTATACGTTCTACGTTATACCTTAGACGTTATACGTTATACGTTATACGTCATAGGTTATACGTTATACGTTATACGTTATACGTTATACGTTATACGTTATGCGTTATACGTTTTACGATATACGTTATACGTTATACGTTATACGTTATAAGTTATACGTTATATGTTATACGTTATACGTTATACGTTATACGTTATACGTTATACGTTACACGTTATACGTTTTACGTTATACTTTATACGTTAGACGTTATACGTTATACGTTATACGTTATACGTTATACGTTATACGTTGTACGTTATACGCTATGCGTTATGCGTTATAGGATATACGTTATGCGTTATAGGATATACGTTATACGTTATACGTTATAGGTCATTCCTTATACGTGATACGTCATACGTTATATGTTATACGTTACACGTTATACGTTTTACGTTATACGTTATACGTTAT
The DNA here is from genome assembly GCF_051014685.1 of Ptiloglossa arizonensis. NCBI lineage: Eukaryota > Metazoa > Arthropoda > Insecta > Hymenoptera > Colletidae > Ptiloglossa > Ptiloglossa arizonensis. The sequence continues at coordinate 155,344 of NW_027478870.1, forward strand.
ACGTTATACGTCATACGTTATACGTTATACGTTATACGTCATACGTCATAGGTTATACGTTATACGTTATGCGTTATACGTTCTACGTTATTCGTTATACGTTATACGTTATACGTTATGCGTTATACGTTATACGTTATACGTTATCCGTTATACGTTATACGTTGTACGTTATACGTTACACGTTATACGTTATACGTTGTACGTTTTACGTAATACGTTACATGTTATACGTTATACGTTACACGTTTTACGTTGTACGTTATACGTTCTACGTTATACGTTAGACGTTATACGTTATACGTTATACGTTATACGTTATACGTTATACGTTATACGTTATACGTTATACGTTATACGTTATACGTTCTACTTTATACGTTATACGTTATACGTTATACGTTATACGTTATACGTTATACGTTATACGTTATACGTTATACGTTATACGTTATGCGTTATACGTTTTACGATATACGTTATACGTTCTACGTTATACGTTTCACGTTATACGTTATACGTTATACGTTATACGTTATACGTTATGCGTTATACGTTAGACGTTATACGTTATACGTTATACGTTATACGTTATACGTTATACGTTATACGTTATACGTTATACGTTATACGTTATACGTTATACGTTATACGTTATACGTTATACGTTATACGTTATACGTTATACGTTATACGTTATACGTTATACGTTATACGTTATACGTTATACGCTATGCGTTATGCGTTATAGGATATAGGTTATGCGTTACAGGATATACGTTTTATGTTATACGTTATACGTTATACGTTATACGTTATACGTTATACGTTATACGTTATACGTTATACGTTATACGTTATACGTTAGACGTTATACGTTATACGTTATACGTTATACCTTATACGTGATACGTCATACGTTATATGTTATACGTTATACGTTATACGTTATGCGTTATACGTTAGACGTTATACGTTATACGTTATACGTTATACGTTATACGTTATACGTTATACGTTATACGTTATACGTTATACGTTATACGTTATACGTTATACGTTATACGTTATACGTTATACGTTATACGTTGTACGTTATACGTTGTACGTTATACGTTATACGTTATACGTTATACGTTATACGTTATACGTTATACGTTATACGTTATACGTTATACGTTATACGTTATACGTTATACGTTATACGTTATACGTTATACGTTATACGTTATACGTTATACGTTATACGTTATACGTTATACGGTAGACGTTATACGTTATACGTTATACGTTATACGTTATACGTCATACGTTATATGTTATACGTTATACGTTCTACGTTATACGTTTCACGTTATACGTTATACGTTATACGTTATAGGTCATACCTTATACGTGATACGTCATACGTTATATGTTATACGTTATACGTTATACGTTATGCGTTATACGTTATACGTTATACGTTAAACATTATACGTTATACGTTATACGTTATACGTTATACGTTATACGTTATACGTTATACGTTATACGTTATACGTTATACGTTATACGTTATACGTTATATGTTATACGTTATACGTTATACGTTATACGTTATACGTTATACGTAATACGTTATACGTTATACGCTACGCGTTATGCGTTATAGGATATACGTTATGCGTTACAGGATATACGTTATACGTTATACGTTATAGGACATACCTTATACGTGATACGTCATACGTTATATGTTATACGCTATACGTTATACGTTATGCGTTATACGTTAGACGTTATACGTTATACGTTATACGTTATACTTTATACGTTATACGTTTTACGTTATACGTTATACGTTATACGTTATACGTTATACGTTATACGTTATACGTTATACGTTATACGTTATACGTTATACGTTATACGTTATACGTTATACGTTATACGTTATACGTTATACGTTATACCTTATACGTTATACGCTATGCGTTATGCGTTATAGGATATAGGTTATGCGTTACAGGATATACGTTATATGTTATACGTTATAGGTCATACCTTATACGTGATACGTCATACGTTATATGTTATACGTTATACGTTATACGTTATGCGTTATACGTTAGACGTTATACGTTATACGTTATACGTTATACGTTATACGTTATACGTTATACGTTATACGTTATACGTTATACGTTATACGTTATACGTTATACGTTATACGTTATACGTTATACGTTATACGTTATACGTTATACGTTATACGTTATACGTTATACGTTATACGTTATACGTTATACGTTATACGTTATACGTTATACGTTATACGTTATACGTTATACGTTATACGTTGTACGTTATACGTTGTACGTTATACGTTATACGTTATACGTTATACGTTATACGTTATACGTTATACGTTATGCGTTATACGTTATGCGTTATACGTTATACGTTATACGTTATACCTTATACGTTATACGTTATACGTTATAAGCTATGCGTTATGCGTTATAGGATATAGGTTATGCGTTACAGGATATACGTTATATGTTATACGTTATAGGTCATACCTTATACGTGATACGTCATACGTTATATGTTATACGTTATACGTTATACGTTATACGTTATACGTTATACGTTATACGTTATACGTTATACGTTATACGTTATACGTTATACGTTATACGTTATACGTTATACGTTATACGTTATACGCTATGCGTTATGCGTTATACGTTATACGTTATACGTTATACGTTATACGTTATACGTTATACGTTATACGTTATACGTTATACGTTATACGTTATACGTTATACGCTATGCGTTATGCGTTATACGTTATACGTTATACGTTATACGTTATACGTTATACGTTATACGTTATACGTTATACGTTATACGTTATACGTTATACGTTATACGCTATGCGTTATGCGTTATACGTTATACGTTATACGTTATACGTTATACGTTATACGTTATACGTTATACGTTATACGTTATACGTTATACGTTATACGTTATACGTTATGCGTTATACGTTTTACGATATACGTTATACGTTATACGTTATACGTTATACGTTACAAGTTATACGTTATACGTTATACGTTATACGTTATACGTTATACGTTATACGTTATACGTTATACGTTATACGCTATGCGTTATGCGTTATAGGATATAGGTTATGCGTTACAGGATATACGTTATATGTTATACGTTATAGGTCATACCTTATACGTGATACGTCATACGTTATATGTTATACGTTATACGTTATACGTTATACGTTATGCGTTATACGTTAGACGTTATACGTTATACGTTATACGTTATACGTTATACGTTACAAGTTATACGTTATACGTTATACGTTATACGTTATACGTTATACGTTATACGTTATACGTTATACGTTATACGTTATACGTTATACGTTATACGTTATACGTTCTACGTTATACGTTTTACGTTATACGTTATACGTTATACGTTTTACGTTATACGTTATACGTTATACGTTGTACGTTATACGTTGTACGTTATACGTTATGCGTTATACGTTCTTCGTTAGTCGTTATACGTTATACGTTATACGTTATACGTTATACGTTATACGTTATACGTTATACGTTATACGTTATACGTTATACGTTATACGTTATACGTTATACGTTATACGTTATACGTTATACGTTATACGTTATACGTTATACGTTATACGTTATACGTTATACGTTATACGTTATACGTTATACGTTATACGTTATACGTTATACGTTATACGTTATGCGTTAGAATTTATACGTTATACGTTATACGTTATACGTTATACGTTATACGTTATACGTTATACGTTATACGTTATACGTTATACGTTATGCGTTATACGTTATACGTTATACGTTATACGTTATACCTTATACGTTATACGTTATACGTTATACGTTATACGTTATACGTTATACGTTATACGTTATACGTTATACCTTATACGTTATACGTTATACGTTATTCGCTATGCGTTATGCGTTATAGGATATAGGTTATGCGTTACAGGATATACGTTATATGTTATACGTTATAGGTCATACCTTATACGTGATACGTCATACGTTATATGTTATACGTTATACGTTATACGTTATGCGTTATACGTTAGACGTTAGACGTTATACGTTATACGTTATACGTTATACGTTACATGTTATACGTTATACGTTATACGTTAGACGTTATACGTTATACGTTATACGTTATACTTTATACGTTATACGTTTTACGTTATACGTTATACGTTATACGTTATACGTTATACGTTATACGTTATACGTTATACGTTATACGTTATACGTTATACGTTATACGTTATACGTTATACGTTATACGTTATACGTTATACGTTATACCTTATACGTTATACGCTATGCGTTATGCGTTATAGGATATAGGTTATGCGTTACAGGATATACGTTATATGTTATACGTTATAGGTCATACCTTATACGTGATACGTCATACGTTATATGTTATACGTTATACGTTATACGTTATACGTTATACGTTATACGTTATACGTTATACGTTATACGTTATACGTTATACGTTATACGTTATACGTTATACGTTATACGTTATACGTTATACGTTATGCGTTATACGTTATACGTTATACGTTATACCTTATACGTTATACGTCATACGTTATACGTTATACGTTATACGTTATACGTTATACGTTATACGTTATACCTTATATGTTATACGTTATACGTTATTCGCTATGCGTTATGCGTTATAGGATATAGGTTATGCGTTACAGGATATACGTTATATGTTATACGTTATAGGTCATACCTTATACGTGATACGTCATACGTTATATGTTATACGTTATACGTTATACGTTATGCGTTATACGTTAGACGTTAGACGTTATACGTTATACGTTATACGTTATACGTTACATGTTATACGTTATACGTTATACGTTATACGTTATACGTTATACGTTATACGTTATACGTTATACGTTATACGTTATACGTTATACGTTATACGTTATACGTTATACGTTATACGTTATACGTTATACGTTATACGTTATACGTTATACGCTATGCGTTATGCGTTATACGTTATACGTTATACGTTATACGTTATACGTTATACGTTATACGTTATACGTTATACGTTATACGTTATACGTTATACGTTATACGTTATACGCTATGCGTTATGCGTTATAGGATATACGTTATGCGTAATAGGATATACGTTATACGTTATACGTTATAGGTCATACCTTATACGTGATACGTCATACGTTATATGTTATACGTTATACGTTATATGTTATACGTTATACGTTATACGTTATACGTTATACGTTATACGTTATCCGTTATACGTTATACGTTATACGTTACACGTTATACGTTATACGTTATACGTTTTACGTTATACGTTACATGTTATACGTTATACGTTACACGTTATACGTTGTACGTTATACGTTCTACGTTATACCTTAGACGTTATACGTTATACGTTATACGTCATAGGTTATACGTTATACGTTATACGTTATACGTTATACGTTATGCGTTATACGTTTTACGATATACGTTATACGTTATACGTTATACGTTTCATGTTATACGTTATACGTTACACGTTTTACGTTGTACGTTATACGTTCTACGTTATACGTTAGACGTTATACGTTATACGTTATACGTTATACGTTATACGTTATACGTTATACGTTATACGTTCTACGTTATACGTTATACGTTATACGTTATACGTCATACGTTATACGTTATACGTTATACGTTATACGTTATACGTTATACGTTATACGTCATACGTTATACGTTATACGTTATACGTTTTACGTTATACGTTATGCGTTATACGTTTTACGATATACGTTATACGTTATACGTTATACGTTATACGTTACAAGTTATACGTTATACGTTATACGTTATACGTTATACGTTATACGTTATACGTTATACGTTATACGTTATACGTTATACGTTATACGTTATACGTTATACGTTATACGTTATACGTTATACGTTAGACGTTATACGTTATACGTTATACGTTATACGTTATACGTTATACGTTCTACGTTATACGTTTTACGTTATACGTTCTACGTTATACGTTTTACGTTATACGTTATACGTTATACGTTGTACGTTATACGTTGTACGTTATACGTTATGCGTTATACGTTCTTCGTTAGTCGTTATACGTTATACGTTATACGTTATACGTTATACGTTATACGTTATACGTTATACGTTATACGTTATGCGTTAGAATTTATACGTTATACGTTATACGTTATACGTTATACGTTCTACGTTAGTCGTTATACGTTATACGTTATACGTTATACGTTATACGTTTTACGTTATACGTTATACGTTATACGTTATACGTTATACGTTATACGTTATACGTTATACGTTATACGTTATACGTTATACGTTATACGTTATTCGTTATACGTTATACGTTATACGTTATACGTTATACGTTATACGTTATACGTTGTACGTTATACGTTATGCGTTATACGTTCTACGTTAGTCGTTATACGTTATACGTTATACGTTATACGTTATACGTTATACGTTATACGTTATACGTTATACGTTATACGTTATACGTTATACGTTATACGTTATACGTTATACGTTATACGTTATACGTTATACGTTATACGTTATACGTTATACGTTATACGTTATACGTTATACGTTATACGTTATACGTTATACGTTATACGTTATACGTTATACGTTATACGTTATAGGTCATACCTTATAGGAGATACGTCATACGTTATATGTTATACGTTATACGTTATACGTTATACGTTATACGTTATACGTTATACGTTATACGTTATACGTTATACGTTATACGTTATACGTTATACGTTGTACGTTATACGTTATGCGTTATACGTTCTACGTTAGTCGTTATACGTTATACGTTATACGTTATACGTTATACGTTATACGTTATACGTTATACGTTATACGTTATACGTTATACGTTATACGTTATACGTTATACGTTATACGTTATACGTTATACGTTATACGTTATACGTTATACGTTATACGTTATACGTTATACGTTATACGTTATACGTTATACGTTATACGTTATACGTTGTACGTTATGCGTTATACGTTCTACGTTAGTCGTTATACGTTATACGTTATACGTTATACGTTATACGTTATACGTTATACGTTATACGTTATACGTTATACGTTATACGTTATACGTTATACGTTATACGTTATACGTTATACGTTATACGTTATACGTTATACGTTATACGTTATACGTTATACGTTATACGTTATACGTTATACGTTATACGTTATACGTTATACGTTATACGTTATACGTTATACGTTATACGTTATACGTTATACGTTATACGTTATACGTTATACGTTATACGTTATACGTTATACGTTATACGTTATACGTTATACGTTATAGGTCATACCTTATAGGAGATACGTCATACGTTATAGGTTATACGTTATACGTTATACGTTATACGTTATACGTTATACGTTATACGTTATACGTTATACGTTAGAATTTATACGTTATACGTTATACGTTATACGTTATACGTTATACGTTATACGTTATACGTTATACGTTATACGTTATACGTTATACGTTATACGTTATACGTTATACGTTATACGTTATACGTTATACGTTATACGTTCTACGTTAGTCGTTATACGTTATACGTTATACGTTATACTTTATACGTTATACGTTATACGTTATGCGTTACAGGATATACGTTATACGTTATACGTTATTGGTCATACCTTATACGTGATACGTCATACGTTATATGTTATACGTTATACGTTATACGTTATGCGTTATACGTTAGACGTTATACGTTATACGTTATACGTTATACGTTATACGTGACACGTTATACGTTATACGTTATACGTTATACGTTATACGTTATACGTTATACGTTATACGTTATACGTTATACGTTATACGTTATACGTTATACGTTATACGTTATACGTTATACGTTATACGTTATACGTTATACGTTATACGTTATACGTTATACGTTATACGTTATACGTTATACGTTATACGTTATACGTTATACGTTATACGTTATACGTTATACGTTATACGTTATACGTTATACGTTATACGTTATACGTTATACGTTATACGTTATACGTTATACGTTATACGTTATACGTTATACGTTATACGTTATACGTTATACGTTATACGTTATACGTTATAGGATATACGTTATGCGTTGCAGGATATACGTTATACGTTATACGTTATAGGTCATACCTTATACGTGATACGTCATACGTTATACGTTCTACGTTATACGTTTCACGTTATACGTTATACGTTATACGTTATACGTTATACGTTATGCGTTATACGTTAGACGTTATACGTTATACGTTATACGTTATACGTTATACGTTATACGTTATACGTTATACGTTATACGTTATACGTTATACGTTATACGTTATACGTTATACGTTATACGTTATACGTTATACGTTATACGTTATACGTTATACGTTATACGTTATACGTTATACGTTATACGTTATACGTTATACGTTATACGTTACAGGATATACGTTATACGTTATACGTTATAGGTCATACCTTATACGTGACACGTCATACGTTATATGTTATACGTTATACGTTATACGTTATACGTTATACGGTAGACGTTATACGTTATACGTTATACGTTATACGTTATACGTCATACGTTATATGTTATACGTTATACGTTATACGTTATGCGTTATACGTTATACGTTATACGTTAAACATTATACGTTATACGTTATACGTTATACGTTATACGTTATACGTTATACGTTATACGTTATACGTTATACGTTATACGTTATACGTTATACGTTATACGTTATACGTTATACGTTATACGTTGTACGTTATACGTTATACGTTATACGTTATACGTTATACGTTATACGTTATACGTTATACGTTATACGTTATACGTTATACGTTATACGCTACGCGTTATGCGTTATAGGATATACGTTATGCGTTACAGGATATACGTTATACGTTATACGTTATAGGACATACCTTATACGTGATACGTCATACGTTATATGTTATACGTTATACGTTATACGTTATGCGTTATACGTTAGACGTTATACGTTATACGTTATACGTTATACTTTATACGTTATACGTTATGCGTTATACGTTATACGTTATACGTTATACGTTATACGTTATACGTTATACGTTATACGTTATACGTTATACGTTATACGTTATACGTTATACGTTATACGCTATGCGTTATGCGTTATAGGATATAGGTTATGCGTTACAGGATATACGTTATATGTTATACGTTATAGGTCATACCTTATACGTGATACGTCATACGTTATATGTTATACGTTATACGTTATAAGTTATGCGTTATACGTTAGACGCTATACGTTATACGTTATACGTTATACGTTATACGTTATACGTTATACGTTATACGTTATACGTTATACGTTATACGTTATACGTTATACGTTATACGTTATACGTTATACGTTATACGTTATACGTTCTACGTTAGTCGTTATACGTTATACGTTATACGTTATACTTTATACGTTATACGTTATACGTTATGCGTTACAGGATATACGTTATACGTTATACGTTATTGGTCATACCTTATACGTGATACGTCATACGTTATATGTTATACGTTATACGTTATACGTTATACGTTATACGTTATACGTTATACGTTATACGTTATACGTTATACGTTATACGTTATACGTTATACGTTATACGTTATACGCTATGCGTTATGCGTTATAGGATATAGGTTATGCGTTACAGGATATACGTTATATGTTATACGTTATAGGTCATACCTTATACGTGATACGTCATACGTTATATGTTATACGTTATACGTTATAAGTTATGCGTTATACGTTAGACGCTATACGTTATACGTTATACGTTATACGTTATACGTTATACGTTATACGTTATACGTTATACGTTATACGTTATACGTTATACGTTATACGTTATACGTCATACGTTATACGTTATACGTTATACGTTATACGTTATACGTTATACGTTATACGTTATACGTTATACGTTATACGTTATACGTTACAGGATATACGTTATACGTTATACGTTATAGGTCATACCTTATACGTGACACGTTATACGTTATATGTTATACGTTATACGTTATACGTTATACGTTATACGGTAGACGTTATACGTTATACGTTATACGTTATACGTTATACGTCATACGTTATATGTTATACGTTATACGTTCTACGTTATACGTTTCACGTTATACGTTATACGTTATACGTTATACGTTATACGTTATACGTTATACGTTATGCGTTATACGTTATACGTTATACGTTATACGTTATACGTTATAGGATATACGTTATGCGTTGCAGGATATACGTTATACGTTATACGTTATAGGTCATACCTTATACGTGATACGTCATAAGTTATATGTTATACGTTATACGTTATACATTATGCGTTATACGTTAGACGTTATACGTTATACGTTATACGTTATACGTTATTGGTCATACCTTATACGTGATACGTCATACGTTATATGTTATACGTTATACGTTATACGTTATGCGTTATACGTTAGACGTTATACGTTATACGTTATACGTTATACGTTACACGTTACACGTTATACCTTATACGTTATACGTTATACGTTATACGTTATACGTTATACGTTATACGTTATACGTTATACGTTATACGTTATACGTTATACGTTATACGTTATACGTTATACGTTATACGTTATACGTTATACGTTATACGTTATACGTTATATGTTATACGTTATACGTTATACGTTATACGTTATACGTTATACGTTATACGTTATACGTTATAGGTCATACCTTATAGGAGATACGTCATACGTTATATGTTATACGTTATACGTTATACGTTATACGTTATACGTTATACGTTATACGTTATACGTTATACGTTATACGTTATACGTTATACGTTATACGTTATACGTTGTACGTTATACGTTATGCGTTATACGTTCTACGTTAGTCGTTATACGTTATACGTTATACGTTATACGTTATACGTTTTACGTTATACGTTATACGTTATACGTTATACGTTATACGTTATACGTTATACGTTATACGTTATACGTTATACGTTATACGTTATACGTTATACGTTATACGTTATACGTTATACGTTATACGTTATACGTTGTACGTTATACGTTATGCGTTATACGTTCTACGTTAGTCGTTATACGTTATACGTTATACGTTATACGTTATACGTTATACGTTATACGTTATACGTTATACATTATACGTTATACGTTATACGTTATACGTTATACGTTATACGTTATACGTTATACGTTATACGTTACAGGATATACGTTATACGTTATACGTTATAGGTCATACCTTATACGTGACACGTCATACGTTATATGTTATACGTTATACGTTATACGTTATACGTTATACGGTAGACGTTATACGTTATACGTTATACGTTATACGTTATACGTCATACGTTATATGTTATACGTTATACGTTCTACGTTATACGTTTCACGTTATACGTTATAGCTTATACGTTATAGGTCATACCTTATACGTGATACGTCATACGTTATATGTTATACGTTATACGTTATACGTTATGCGTTATACGTTATACGTTATACGTTAAACATTATACGTTATACGTTATACGTTATACGTTATACGTTATACGTTATACGTTATACGTTATACGTTATACGTTATACGTTATACGTTATACGTTATACGTTATACGTTATACGCTACGCGTTATGCGTTATAGGATATACGTTATGCGTTGCAGGATATACGTTATACGTTATACGTTATAGGTCATACCATATACGTGATACGTCATACGTTATATGTTATACGTTATAGGTTATACGTTATACGCTATACGTTAGACGTTATACGTTATACATTATACGTTATACGTTATACGTTATACGTTCTACGTTCTACGTTTCACGATATACGTTATACGTTATACGTTATACGTTATACGTTATGCGTTATACGTTATACGTTATACGTTATACGTTATACGTTATACGTTATACGTTATACGTTATACGTTATACGTTATACGTTATACGTTATACGTTATACGTTATACGTTATACGTTATACGTTATACGTTATAGGTCATTCCTTATACGTGACACGTCATACGTTATATGTTATACGTTATACGTTATACGTTTTACGTTATACGTTATACGTTATACGTTATACGTCATACGTTATATGTTATACGTTATACGTTATACGTTATGCGTTATACGTTATACGTTATACGTTAAACATTATACGTTATACGTTATACGTTATACGTTATACGTTATACGTTATACGTTATACGTTATACGTTATACGTTATACGTTATACGTTATACGTTATATGTTATACGTTATACGTTATACGTTATACGTTATACGTTATAGGTCATACCTTATACGTTATGCGTTATACGTTTTACGATATACGTTATACGTTATACGTTATACGTTATACGTTGTACGTTATACGTTATACGTTACACGTTATACGTTATACGTTATACGTTATACGTTATACGTTATACGTTATACGTTATACGTTATACGTTATACGTTATACGTTATACGTTATACGTTATACGTTATACGTTATACGTTATACGTTATACGTTATACGTTATACGTTATACGTTATACGTTATACGTTATACGTTATACGTTATACGTTATACGCTACGCGTTATGCGTTATAGGATATACGTTATGCGTTGCAGGATATACGTTATACGTTATACGTTATAGGTCATACCATATACGTGATACGTCATACGTTATATGTTATACGTTATAGGTTATACGTTATACGCTATACGTTAGACGTTATACGTTATACATTATACGTTATACGTTATACGTTCTACGTTCTACGTTTCACGATATACGTTATACGTTATACGTTATACGTTATACGTTATGCGTTATACGTTATACGTTATACGTTATACGTTATACGTTATACGCTATACGTTATACGTTATACGTTATACGTTATACGTTATACGTTATACGTTATACGTTATACGTTATACGTTATACGTTATACGTTATACGTTATACGTTATACGTTATACGTTATACGTTATACGTTATACGTTATACGTTATACGTTATACGTTATACGTTATACGTTATACGTTATACGTTATACGTTATACGTTACAGGATATACGTTATACGTTATACGTTATAGGTCATACCTTATACGTGACACGTTAAACGTTATATGTTATACGTTATACGTTGTATGTTATACGTTCTACGTTATACGTTTTACGTTATACGTTATACGTTATACGTTATACGTTGTACGTTATACGTTATGCGTTATACGTTCTACGTTATTCGTTATACGTTATACGTTATACGTTATACGTTATACGTTATACGTTATACGTTACAGGATATACGTTATACGTTATACGTTATAGGTCATACCTTATACGTGACACGTTATACGTTATATGTTATACGTTATACGTTATACGTTATACGTTATACGGTAGACGTTATACGTTATACGTTATACGTTATACGTTATACGTTATACGTCATACGTTATATGTTATACGTTATACGTTCTACGTTATACGTTATACGTTATAGGTCATACCTTATACGTGATTCGTCATACGTTATATGTTATACGTTATACGTTATACGTTATGCGTTATACGTTATACGTTATACGTTAAACATTATACGTTATACGTTATACGTTATACGTTATACGTTATACGTTATACGTTATACGTTATACGTTATACGTTATACGTTATACGTTATACGTTATATGCTATACGTTATACGTTATACGTTATACGTTATACGTTATACGTTATACGTTATACGTTATACGTTATACGTTATACGTTATACGTTATACGTTATACGTTATACGTTATACGTTATACGTTATACGTTATACGTTATACGTTATACGTTATACGTTATACGTTATACGTTATACGTTATACGTTATACGCTATGCGTTATGCGTTATAGGATATACGTTATGCGTTATAGGATATACGTTATACGTTATACGTTATAGGTCATACCTTATACGTGATACGTCATACGTTATATGTTATGCGTTATACGTTGTATGTTATACGTTATACGTTACACGTTATACGTTATACGTTATACGTTATCCGTTATACGTTATACGTTATACGTTACACGTTATACGTTATACGTTATACGTTTTACGTTATACGTTACATGTTATACGTTATACGTTACACGTTATACGTTGTACGTTATACGTTCTACGTTATACCTTAGACGTTATACGTTATACGTTATACGTCATAGGTTATACGTTATACGTTATACGTTATACGTTATACGTTATGCGTTATACGTTTTACGATATACGTTATACGTTATACGTTATACGTTATAAGTTATACGTTATATGTTATACGTTATACGTTATACGTTATACGTTATACGTTATACGTTACACGTTATACGTTTTACGTTATACTTTATACGTTAGACGTTATACGTTATACGTTATACGTTATACGTTATACGTTATACGTTATACGTTATACGTTATACGCTATGCGTTATGCGTTATAGGATATACGTTATGCGTTATAGGATATACGTTATACGTTATACGTTATAGGTCATTCCTTATACGTGATACGTCATACGTTATATGTTATACGTTATACGTTATACGTTTTACGTTATACGTTATACGTTATACGTTATACGTCATACGTTATACGTTATACGTTATACGTCATACGTCATAGGTTATACGTTATACGTTATGCGTTATACGTTCTACGTTATTCGTTATACGTTATACGTTATACGTTATACGTTATACGTTATACGTTATACGTTATCCGTTATACGTTATACGTTGTACGTTATACGTTACACGTCTTACGTTATACGTTGTACGTTTTACGTTATACGTTGCATGTTATACGTTATACGTTACACGTTTTACGTTGTACGTTATACGTTCTACGTTATACGTTAGACGTTATACGTTATACGTTATACGTTATACATTATACGTTATACGTTATACGTTATACGTTATACGTTATACGTTATACGTTATACGTTATACGTTATGCGTTATACGTTATACGTTATACGTTATACGTTATACGTTATACGTTATACGTTATACGTTATACGTTTTACGTTATACGTTATACGTTATACGTTATACGTTGTACGTTACACGTTATACGTTATACGCTATGCGTTATACGTTTTACGATATACGTTATACGTTATACGTTATACGTTATAAGTTATACGTTATACGTTATACGTTATACGTTATACGTTATACGTTATACGTTATACGTTATACGTTATACGTTATACGTTATACGTTAGACGTTGTACGTTATACGTTATACGTTATACGTTATACGTTATACGTTCTACGTTATACGTTTTACGTTATACGTTCTACGTTATACGTTTTACGTTATACGTTATACGTTATACGTTATACGTTATACGTTATACGTTATACGTTATACGTTATACGTTATACGTTATACGTTATACGTTATACGTTATACGTTATACGTTATACGTTATACGTTATACGTTATACGTTATACGTTATACGTTATACGTTATACGTTATACGTTATACGTTATACGTTATACGTTATACGTTATACGTTATACGTTATACGTTATACGTTATACGTTATACGTTATACGTTATACGTTATACGTTATACGTTATACGTTATACGTTATAGGATATACGTTATGCGTTGCAGGATATACGTTATACGTTATACGTTATAGGTCATACCTTATACGTGATACGTCATACGTTATACGTTCTACGTTATACGTTTCACGTTATACGTTATACGTTATACGTTATACGTTATACGTTATGCGTTATACGTTAGACGTTATACGTTATACGTTATACGTTATACGTTATACGTTATACGTTATACGTTATACGTTATACGTTATACGTTATACGTTATACGTTATACGTTATACGTTATACGTTATACGTTATACGTTATACGTTATACGTTATACGTTATACGTTATACGTTATACGTTATACGTTATACGTTATACGTTATACGTTACAGGATATACGTTATACGTTATACGTTATAGGTCATACCTTATACGTGACACGTCATACGTTATATGTTATACGTTATACGTTATACGTTATACGTTATACGGTAGACGTTATACGTTATACGTTATACGTTATACGTTATACGTCATACGTTATATGTTATACGTTATACGTTATACGTTATGCGTTATACGTTATACGTTATACGTTAAACATTATACGTTATACGTTATACGTTATACGTTATACGTTATACGTTATACGTTATACGTTATACGTTATACGTTATACGTTATACGTTATACGTTATACGTTATACGTTATACGTTATACGTTGTACGTTATACGTTATACGTTATACGTTATACGTTATACGTTATACGTTATACGTTATACGTTATACGTTATACGTTATACGTTATACGCTACGCGTTATGCGTTATAGGATATACGTTATGCGTTACAGGATATACGTTATACGTTATACGTTATAGGACATACCTTATACGTGATACGTCATACGTTATATGTTATACGTTATACGTTATACGTTATGCGTTATACGTTAGACGTTATACGTTATACGTTATACGTTATACTTTATACGTTATACGTTATGCGTTATACGTTATACGTTATACGTTATACGTTATACGTTATACGTTATACGTTATACGTTATACGTTATACGTTATACGTTATACGTTATACGTTATACGTTATACGCTATGCGTTATGCGTTATAGGATATAGGTTATGCGTTACAGGATATACGTTATATGTTATACGTTATAGGTCATACCTTATACGTGATACGTCATACGTTATATGTTATACGTTATACGTTATAAGTTATGCGTTATACGTTAGACGCTATACGTTATACGTTATACGTTATACGTTATACGTTATACGTTATACGTTATACGTTATACGTTATACGTTATACGTTATACGTTATACGTCATACGTTATACGTTATACGTTATACGTTATACGTTATACGTTATACGTTATACGTTATACGTTATACGTTATACGTTATACGTTACAGGATATACGTTATACGTTATACGTTATAGGTCATACCTTATACGTGACACGTTATACGTTATATGTTATACGTTATACGTTATACGTTATACGTTATACGGTAGACGTTATACGTTATACGTTATACGTTATACGTTATACGTCATACGTTATATGTTATACGTTATACGTTCTACGTTATACGTTTCACGTTATACGTTATACGTTATACGTTATACGTTATACGTTATACGTTATACGTTATGCGTTATACGTTATACGTTATACGTTATACGTTATACGTTATAGGATATACGTTATGCGTTGCAGGATATACGTTATACGTTATACGTTATAGGTCATACCTTATACGTGATACGTCATAAGTTATATGTTATACGTTATACGTTATACATTATGCGTTATACGTTAGACGTTATACGTTATACGTTATACGTTATACGTTATTGGTCATACCTTATACGTGATACGTCATACGTTATATGTTATACGTTATACGTTATACGTTATGCGTTATACGTTAGACGTTATACGTTATACGTTATACGTTATACGTTACACGTTACACGTTATACCTTATACGTTATACGTTATACGTTATACGTTATACGTTATACTTTATACGTTATACGTTATACGTTATACGTTATACGTTATACGTTATACGTTATACGTTATACGTTATACGTTATACGTTATACGTTATACGTTATACGTTATATGTTATACGTTATACGTTATACGTTATACGTTATACGTTATACGTTATACGTTATACGTTATAGGTCATACCTTATAGGAGATACGTCATACGTTATATGTTATACGTTATACGTTATACGTTATACGTTATACGTTATACGTTATACGTTATACGTTATACGTTATACGTTATACGTTATACGTTATACGTTATACGTTGTACGTTATACGTTATGCGTTATACGTTCTACGTTAGTCGTTATACGTTATACGTTATACGTTATACGTTATACGTTTTACGTTATACGTTATACGTTATACGTTATACGTTATACGTTATACGTTATACGTTATACGTTATACGTTATACGTTATACGTTATACGTTATACGTTATACGTTATACGTTATACGTTATACGTTATACGTTGTACGTTATACGTTATGCGTTATACGTTCTACGTTAGTCGTTATACGTTATACGTTATACGTTATACGTTATACGTTATACGTTATACGTTATACGTTATACGTTATACGTTATACGTTATACGTTATACGTTATACGTTACAGGATATACGTTATACGTTATACGTTATAGGTCATACCTTATACGTGACACGTCATACGTTATATGTTATACGTTATACGTTATACGTTATACGTTATACGGTAGACGTTATACGTTATACGTTATACGTTATACGTTATACGTTATACGTTATACGTTATACGTTATACGTTATACGCTATGCGTTATGCGTTATAGGATATAGGTTATGCGTTACAGGATATACGTTATATGTTATACGTTATAGGTCATACCTTATACGTGATACGTCATACGTTATATGTTATACGTTATACGTTATAAGTTATGCGTTATACGTTAGACGCTATACGTTATACGTTATACGTTATACGTTATACGTTATACGTTATACGTTATACGTTATACGTTATACGTTATACGTTATACGTTATACGTCATACGTTATACGTTATACGTTATACGTTATACGTTATACGTTATACGTTATACGTTATACGTTATACGTTATACGTTATACGTTACAGGATATACGTTATACGTTATACGTTATAGGTCATACCTTATACGTGACACGTTATACGTTATATGTTATACGTTATACGTTATACGTTATACGTTATACGGTAGACGTTATACGTTATACGTTATACGTTATACGTTATACGTCATACGTTATATGTTATACGTTATACGTTCTACGTTATACGTTTCACGTTATACGTTATACGTTATACGTTATACGTTATACGTTATACGTTATACGTTATGCGTTATACGTTATACGTTATACGTTATACGTTATACGTTATAGGATATACGTTATGCGTTGCAGGATATACGTTATACGTTATACGTTATAGGTCATACCTTATACGTGATACGTCATAAGTTATATGTTATACGTTATACGTTATACATTATGCGTTATACGTTAGACGTTATACGTTATACGTTATACGTTATACGTTATTGGTCATACCTTATACGTGATACGTCATACGTTATATGTTATACGTTATACGTTATACGTTATGCGTTATACGTTAGACGTTATACGTTATACGTTATACGTTATACGTTACACGTTACACGTTATACCTTATACGTTATACGTTATACGTTATACGTTATACGTTATACTTTATACGTTATACGTTATACGTTATACGTTATACGTTATACGTTATACGTTATACGTTATACGTTATACGTTATACGTTATACGTTATACGTTATACGTTATATGTTATACGTTATACGTTATACGTTATACGTTATACGTTATACGTTATACGTTATACGTTATAGGTCATACCTTATAGGAGATACGTCATACGTTATATGTTATACGTTATACGTTATACGTTATACGTTATACGTTATACGTTATACGTTATACGTTATACGTTATACGTTATACGTTATACGTTATACGTTATACGTTATACGTTGTACGTTATACGTTATGCGTTATACGTTCTACGTTAGTCGTTATACGTTATACGTTATACGTTATACGTTATACGTTTTACGTTATACGTTATACGTTATACGTTATACGTTATACGTTATACGTTATACGTTATACGTTATACGTTATACGTTATACGTTATACGTTATACGTTATACGTTATACGTTATACGTTATACGTTATACGTTGTACGTTATACGTTATGCGTTATACGTTCTACGTTAGTCGTTATACGTTATACGTTATACGTTATACGTTATACGTTATACGTTATACGTTATACGTTATACGTTATACGTTATACGTTATACGTTATACGTTATACGTTATACGTTATACGTTATACGTTATACGTTATACGTTACAGGATATACGTTATACGTTATACGTTATAGGTCATACCTTATACGTGACACGTCATACGTTATATGTTATACGTTATACGTTATACGTTATACGTTATACGGTAGACGTTATACGTTATACGTTATACGTTATACGTTATACGTCATACGTTATATGTTATACGTTATACGTTCTACGTTATACGTTTCACGTTATACGTTATAGCTTATACGTTATAGGTCATACCTTATACGTGATACGTCATACGTTATATGTTATACGTTATACGTTATACGTTATGCGTTATACGTTATACGTTATACGTTAAACATTATACGTTATACGTTATACGTTATACGTTATACGTTATACGTTATACGTTATACGTTATACGTTATACGTTATACGTTATACGTTATACGTTATACGTTATACGTTATACGCTACGCGTTATGCGTTATAGGATATACGTTATGCGTTGCAGGATATACGTTATACGTTATACGTTATAGGTCATACCATATACGTGATACGTCATACGTTATATGTTATACGTTATAGGTTATACGTTATACGCTATACGTTAGACGTTATACGTTATACATTATACGTTATACGTTATACGTTATACGTTCTACGTTCTACGTTTCACGATATACGTTATACGTTATACGTTATACGTTATACGTTATGCGTTATACGTTATACGTTATACGTTATACGTTATACGTTATACGTTATACGTTATACGTTATACGTTATACGTTATACGTTATACGTTATACGTTATACGTTATACGTTATACGTTATACGTTATACGTTATAGGTCATTCCTTATACGTGACACGTCATACGTTATATGTTATACGTTATACGTTATACGTTTTACGTTATACGTTATACGTTATACGTTATACGTCATACGTTATATGTTATACGTTATACGTTATACGTTATGCGTTATACGTTATACGTTATACGTTAAACATTATACGTTATACGTTATACGTTATACGTTATACGTTATACGTTATACGTTATACGTTATACGTTATACGTTATACGTTATACGTTATACGTTATATGTTATACGTTATACGTTATACGTTATACGTTATACGTTATAGGTCATACCTTATACGTTATGCGTTATACGTTTTACGATATACGTTATACGTTATACGTTATACGTTATACGTTGTACGTTATACGTTATACGTTACACGTTATACGTTATACGTTATACGTTATACGTTATACGTTATACGTTATACGTTATACGTTATACGTTATACGTTATACGTTATACGTTATACGTTATACGTTATACGTTATACGTTATACGTTATACGTTATACGTTATACGTTATACGTTATACGTTATACGTTATACGCTACGCGTTATGCGTTATAGGATATACGTTATGCGTTGCAGGATATACGTTATACGTTATACGTTATAGGTCATACCATATACGTGATACGTCATACGTTATATGTTATACGTTATAGGTTATACGTTATACGCTATACGTTAGACGTTATACGTTATACATTATACGTTATACGTTATACGTTCTACGTTCTACGTTTCACGATATACGTTATACGTTATACGTTATACGTTATACGTTATGCGTTATACGTTATACGTTATACGTTATACGTTATACGTTATACGCTATACGTTATACGTTATACGTTATACGTTATACGTTATACGTTATACGTTATACGTTATACGTTATACGTTATACGTTATACGTTATACGTTATACGTTATACGTTATACGTTATACGTTATACGTTATACGTTATACGTTATACGTTATACGTTATACGTTATACGTTATACGTTATACGTTACAGGATATACGTTATACGTTATACGTTATAGGTCATACCTTATACGTGACACGTTATACGTTATATGTTATACGTTATACGTTGTATGTTATACGTTCTACGTTATACGTTTTACGTTATACGTTATACGTTATACGTTATACGTTGTACGTTATACGTTATGCGTTATACGTTCTACGTTATTCGTTATACGTTATACGTTATACGTTATACGTTATACGTTATACGTTATACGTTACAGGATATACGTTATACGTTATACGTTATAGGTCATACCTTATACGTGACACGTTATACGTTATATGTTATACGTTATACGTTATACGTTATACGTTATACGGTAGACGTTATACGTTATACGTTATACGTTATACGTTATACGTTATACGTCATACGTTATATGTTATACGTTATACGTTCTACGTTATACGTTATACGTTATAGGTCATACCTTATACGTGATTCGTCATACGTTATATGTTATACGTTATACGTTATACGTTATGCGTTATACGTTATACGTTATACGTTAAACATTATACGTTATACGTTATACGTTATACGTTATACGTTATACGTTATACGTTATACGTTATACGTTATACGTTATACGTTATACGTTATACGTTATATGCTATACGTTATACGTTATACGTTATACGTTATACGTTATACGTTATACGTTATACGTTATACGTTATACGTTATACGTTATACGTTATACGTTATACGTTATACGTTATACGTTATACGTTATACGTTATACGTTATACGTTATACGTTATACGTTATACGTTATACGTTATACGTTATACGTTATACGTTATACGTTATACGCTATGCGTTATGCGTTATAGGATATACGTTATGCGTTATAGGATATACGTTATACGTTATACGTTATAGGTCATACCTTATACGTGATACGTCATACGTTATATGTTATGCGTTATACGTTGTATGTTATACGTTATACGTTACACGTTATACGTTATACGTTATACGTTATCCGTTATACGTTATACGTTATACGTTACACGTTATACGTTATACGTTATACGTTTTACGTTATACGTTACATGTTATACGTTATACGTTACACGTTATACGTTGTACGTTATACGTTCTACGTTATACCTTAGACGTTATACGTTATACGTTATACGTCATAGGTTATACGTTATACGTTATACGTTATACGTTATACGTTATGCGTTATACGTTTTACGATATACGTTATACGTTATACGTTATACGTTATAAGTTATACGTTATATGTTATACGTTATACGTTATACGTTATACGTTATACGTTATACGTTACACGTTATACGTTTTACGTTATACTTTATACGTTAGACGTTATACGTTATACGTTATACGTTATACGTTATACGTTATACGTTATACGTTATACGTTATACGCTATGCGTTATGCGTTATAGGATATACGTTATGCGTTATAGGATATACGTTATACGTTATACGTTATAGGTCATTCCTTATACGTGATACGTCATACGTTATATGTTATACGTTATACGTTATACGTTTTACGTTATACGTTATACGTTATACGTTATACGTCATACGTTATACGTTATACGTTATACGTCATACGTCATAGGTTATACGTTATACGTTATGCGTTATACGTTCTACGTTATTCGTTATACGTTATACGTTATACGTTATACGTTATACGTTATACGTTATACGTTATCCGTTATACGTTATACGTTGTACGTTATACGTTACACGTCTTACGTTATACGTTGTACGTTTTACGTTATACGTTACATGTTATACGTTATACGTTACACGTTTTACGTTGTACGTTATACGTTCTACGTTATACGTTAGACGTTATACGTTATACGTTATACGTTATACATTATACGTTATACGTTATACGTTATACGTTATACGTTATACGTTATACGTTATACGTTATACGTTATGCGTTATACGTTATACGTTATACGTTATACGTTATACGTTATACGTTATACGTTATACGTTATACGTTTTACGTTATACGTTATACGTTATACGTTATACGTTGTACGTTATACGTTATACGTTATACGCTATGCGTTATACGTTTTACGATATACGTTATACGTTATACGTTATACGTTATAAGTTATACGTTATACGTTATACGTTATACGTTATACGTTATACGTTATACGTTATACGTTATACGTTATACGTTATACGTTATACGTTAGACGTTGTACGTTATACGTTATACGTTATACGTTATACGTTATACGTTCTACGTTATACGTTTTACGTTATACGTTCTACGTTATACGTTTTACGTTATACGTTATACGTTATACGTTATACGTTGTACGTTATACGTTATGCGTTATACGTTCTACGTTATTCGTTATACGTTATACGTTATACGTTATACGTTATACGTTATACGTTATACGTTATACGTTATACGTTATACGTTATACGTTATACGTTATACGTTATACGTTATACTTTATACGTTATACGTTGTACGTTATACGTTCTACGTTATACCTTAGACGTTATACGTTATACGTTATACGTCATAGGTTATACGTTATACGTTATACGTTATACGTTATACGTTATGCGTTATACGTTTTACGATATACGTTATACGTTATACGTTATACGTTATAAGTTATACGTTATATGTTATACGTTATACGTTATACGTTATACGTTATACGTTATACGTTACACGTTATACGTTTTACGTTATACTTTATACGTTAGACGTTATACGTTATACGTTATACGTTATACGTTATACGTTATACGTTATACGTTATACGTTATACGCTATGCGTTATGCGTTATAGGATATACGTTATGCGTTATAGGATATACGTTATACGTTATACGTTATAGGTCATTCCTTATACGTGATACGTCATACGTTATATGTTATACGTTATACGTTATACGTTTTACGTTATACGTTATACGTTATACGTTATACGTCATACGTTATACGTTATACGTTATACGTCATACGTCATAGGTTATACGTTATACGTTATGCGTTATACGTTCTACGTTATTCGTTATACGTTATACGTTATACGTTATACGTTATACGTTATACGTTATACGTTATCCGTTATACGTTATACGTTGTACGTTATACGTTACACGTCTTACGTTATACGTTGTACGTTTTACGTTATACGTTACATGTTATACGTTATACGTTACACGTTTTACGTTGTACGTTATACGTTCTACGTTATACGTTAGACGTTATACGTTATACGTTATACGTTATACATTATACGTTATACGTTATACGTTATACGTTATACGTTATACGTTATACGTTATACGTTATACGTTATGCGTTATACGTTATACGTTATACGTTATACGTTATACGTTATACGTTATACGTTATACGTTATACGTTTTACGTTATACGTTATACGTTATACGTTATACGTTGTACGTTATACGTTATACGTTATACGCTATGCGTTATACGTTTTACGATATACGTTATACGTTATACGTTATACGTTATAAGTTATACGTTTTACGTTATACGTTATACGTTATACGTTATACGTTATACGTTATACGTTATACGTTATACGTTATACGTTATACGTTATACGTTAGACGTTGTACGTTATACGTTATACGTTATACGTTATACGTTCTACGTTCTACGTTATACGTTTTACGTTATACGTTCTACGTTATACGTTTTACGTTATACGTTATACGTTATACGTTATACGTTGTACGTTATACGTTATGCGTTATACGTTCTACGTTATTCGTTATACGTTATACGTTATACGTTATACGTTATACGTTATACGTTATACGTTATACGTTATACGTTATACGTTATACGTTATACATTATACGTTATACTTTATACGTTATACGTTATACGTTATACGTTATGCGTTATACGTTATACGTTATACGTTATACGTTATACGTTATACGTTATACGTTATACGTTATACGTTATACGTTATACGTTATACGTTATACGTTATACGTTATACGTTATACGTTATACGTTATACGTTATACGTTATGCGTTATACGTTTTACGATATACGTTATACGTTATACGTTATACGTTATACGTTGTACGTTATACGTTATACGTTACACGTTATACGTTATACGTTATACGTTATACGTTATACGTTATACGTTATACGTTATACGTTACACGTTATACGTTATACGTTATACGTTATACGTTATACGTTATACGTTATACGTTATACGTTATACGTTATACGTTATACGTTATACGTTATACGTTATACGTTATACGTTATACGTTATACGTTATACGTTATACGTTATACGTTATACGTTATACGTTATACGTTATACGTTATACGTTATACGTTATACGTTATACGTTATACGTTATACGTTATACGTTATACGTTATACGTTATACGTTATACGTTATACGTTATACGTTATACGTTATAGGTCATTCCTTATACGTGATACGTCATACGTTATATGTTATACGTTATACGTTATACGTTTTACGTTATACGTTATACGTTATACGTTATACGTCATACGTTATACGTTATACGTTATACGTCATACGTCATAGGTTATACGTTATACGTTATGCGTTATACGTTCTACGTTATTCGTTATACGTTATACGTTATACGTTATACGTTATACGTTATACGTTATACGTTATACGTTATACGTTATCCGTTATACGTTATACGTTGTACGTTATACGTTACACGTCTTACGTTATACGTTGTACGTTTTACGTTATACGTTACATGTTATACGTTATACGTTACACGTTTTACGTTGTACGTTATACGTTCTACGTTATACGTTAGACGTTATACGTTATACGTTATACGTTATACATTATACGTTATACGTTATACGTTATACGTTATACGTTATACGTTATACGTTATACGTTATACGTTATGCGTTATACGTTATACGTTATACGTTATACGTTATACGTTATACGTTATACGTTATACGTTATACGTTTTACGTTATACGTTATACGTTATACGTTATACGTTGTACGTTATACGTTATACGTTATACGTTATGCGTTATACGTTTTACGATATACGTTATACGTTATACGTTATACGTTATACGTTATACGTTATACGTTATACGTTATACGTTATACGTTATACGTTATACGTTATACGTTATACGTTATACGTTATACGTTATACGTTATACGTTATACGTTATACGTTATAGGTCATTCCTTGTACGTGATACGTCATACGTTATATGTTATACGTTATACGTTATACGTTTTACGTTATACGTTATACGTTATACGTTATACGTCATACGTTATACGTTATACGTTATACGTCATACGTCATAGGTTATACGTTATACGTTATGCGTTATACGTTCTACGTTATTCGTTATACGTTATACGTTATACGTTATACGTTATACGTTATACGTTATACGTTATACGTTATACGTTATCCGTTATACGTTATACGTTGTACGTTATACGTTACACGTCTTACGTTATACGTTGTACGTTTTACGTTATACGTTACATGTTATACGTTATACGTTACACGTTTTACGTTGTACGTTATACGTTCTACGTTATACGTTAGACGTTATACGTTATACGTTATACGTTATACATTATACGTTATACGTTATACGTTATACGTTATACGTTATACGTTATACGTTATACGTTATACGTTATGCGTTATACGTTATACGTTATACGTTATACGTTATACGTTATACGTTATACGTTATACGTTATACGTTTTACGTTATACGTTATACGTTATACGTTATACGTTGTACGTTATACGTTATACGTTATACGTTATGCGTTATACGTTTTACGATATACGTTATACGTTATACGTTATACGTTATAAGTTATACGTTATACGTTATACGTTATACGTTATACGTTATACGTTATACGTTATACGTTATACGTTATACGTTATACGTTATACGTTATACGTTATACGTTATACGTTAGACGTTGTACGTTATACGTTATACGTTATACGTTATACGTTATACGTTATACGTTATACGTTATACGTTATACGTTATACGTTAAACGTTATACGTTATACGTTATACGTTATACGTTATACGTTATACGTTATACGTTATACGTTATACGTTATACGTTATACGTTATACGTTATACGTTATACGTCATACGTTATAAGTTATACGTTATACGTCATACGTCATAGGTTATACGTTATACGTTATGCGTTATACGTTCTACGTTATTCGTTATACGTTATACGTTATACGTTATACGTTATACGTTATACGTTATACGCTATGCGTTATGCGTTATAGGATATACGTTATGCGTTATAGGATATACGTTATACGTTATACGTTATAGGTCATTCCTTATACGTGATACGTCATACGTTATATGTTATACGTTATACGTTATACGTTTTACGTTATACGTTATACGTTATACGTTATACGTCATACGTTATACGTTATACGTTATACGTTATACGTCATACGTCATAGGTTATACGTTATACGTTATGCGTTATACGTTCTACGTTATTCGTTATACGTTATACGTTATACGTTATACGTTATACGTTATACGTTATACGTTATACGTTATCCGTTATACGTTATACGTTGTACGTTATACGTTACACGTCTTACGTTATACGTTGTACGTTTTACGTTATACGTTACATGTTATACGTTATACGTTACACGTTTTACGTTGTACGTTATACGTTCTACGTTATACGTTAGACGTTATACGTTATACGTTATACGTTATACATTATACGTTATACGTTATACGTTATACGTTATACGTTATACGTTATACGTTATACGTTATACGTTATGCGTTATACGTTATACGTTATACGTTATACGTTATACGTTATACGTTATACGTTATACGTTATACGTTTTACGTTATACGTTATACGTTATACGTTATACGTTGTACGTTATACGTTATACGTTATACGTTATGCGTTATACGTTTTACGATATACGTTATACGTTATACGTTATACGTTATAAGTTATACGTTATACGTTATACGTTATACGTTATACGTTATACGTTATACGTTATACGTTATACGTTATACGTTATACGTTATACGTTATACGTTAGACGTTGTACGTTATACGTTATACGTTATACGTTATACGTTATACGTTCTACGTTATACGTTTTACGTTATACGTTCTACGTTATACGTTATACGTTATACGTTATACGTTATACGTTATACGTTATACGTTATACGTTATACGTTATACGTTATACGTTATACGTTATACGTTATACGTTATACGTTATACGTTATACGTTATACGTTATACGTTATACGTTATACGTTATACGTTATACGTTATACGTTATACGTTATACGTTATACGTTATACGTTATACGTTATACGTTATACGTTATACGTTATACGCTATGCGTTATGCGTTATAGGATATACGTTATGCGTTATAGGATATACGTTATACGTTATACGTTATAGGTCATACCTTATACGTGATACGTCATACGTTATATGTTATACGTTATACGTTATATGTTATACGTTATACGTTATACGTTATACGTTATACGTTATACGTTATCCGTTATACGTTATACGTTATACGTTACACGTTATACGTTATACGTTATACGTTTTACGTTATACGTTACATGTTATACGTTATACGTTACACGTTATACGTTGTACGTTATACGTTCTACGTTATACCTTAGACGTTATACGTTATACGTTATACGTCATAGGTTATACGTTATACGTTATACGTTATACGTTATACGTTATACGTTATGCGTTATACGTTTTACGATATACGTTATACGTTATACGTTATACGTTATAAGTTATACGTTATATGTTATACGTTATACGGTATACGTTATACGTTATACGTTATACGTTACACGTTATACGTTTTACGTTATACTTTATACGTTAGACGTTATACGTTATACGTTATACGTTATACGTCATACGTTATACGTTATACGTTATACGCTATGCGTTATGCGTTATAGGATATACGTTATGCGTTATAGGATATACGTTATACGTTATACGTTATAGGTCATTCCTTATACGTGATACGTCATACGTTATATGTTATACGTTATACGTTATACGTTGTACGTTATACGTTACACGTTATACGTTATACGTTGTACGTTTTACGTTATACGTTACATGTTATACGTTATACGTTACACGTTTTACGTTGTACGTTATACGTTCTACGTTATACGTTAGACGTTATACGTTATACGTTATACGTTATACGTTATACGTTATACGTTCTACGTTATACGTTTTACGTTATACGTTATACGTTATACGTTATACGTTGTACGTTATACGTTATGCGTTATACGTTCTACGTTATTCGTTATACGTTATACGTTATACGTTATACGTTATACGTTATACGTTATACGTTATACGTTATACGTTATACGTTATACGTTATACGTTATACGTTATACGTTATACGTTATACGTTATACGTTATGCGTTATACGTTATACGTTATACGTTATACGTTATACGTTATACGTTATACGTTATACGTTATACGTTATACGTTATACGTTATACGTTATACGTTATACGTTATACGTTATACGTTATACGTTATACGTTATGCGTTATACGTTTTACGATATACGTTATACGTTATACGTTATACGTTATACGTTGTACGTTATACGTTATACGTTACACGTTATACGTTATACGTTATACGTTATACGTTATACGTTATACGTTATACGTTATACGTTATACGTTATACGTTATACGTTATACGTTATACGTTATACGTTATACGTTATACGTTATACGTTATACGTTATACGTTATACGTTATACGTTATACGTTATACGTTATACGTTATACGTTATACGTTATACGCTACGCGTTATGCGTTATAGGATATACGTTATGCGTTGCAGGATATACGTTATACGTTATACGTTATAGGTCATACCATATACGTGATACGTCATACGTTATATGTTATACGTTATAGGTTATACGTTATACGCTATACGTTAGACGTTATACGTTATACATTATACGTTATACGTTATACGTTATACGTTCTACGTTCTACGTTTCACGATATACGTTATACGTTATACGTTATACGTTATACGTTATGCGTTATACGTTATACGTTATACGTTATACGTTATACGTTATACGTTATACGTTATACGTTATACGTTATACGTTATACGTTATACGTTATACGTTATACGTTATACGTTATACGTTATACGTTATACGTTATAGGTCATTCCTTATACGTGACACGTCATACGTTATATGTTATACGTTATACGTTATACGTTTTACGTTATACGTTATACGTTATACGTTATACGTCATACGTTATATGTTATACGTTATACGTTATACGTTATGCGTTATACGTTATACGTTATACGTTAAACATTATACGTTATACGTTATACGTTATACGTTATACGTTATACGTTATACGTTATACGTTATACGTTATACGTTATACGTTATACGTTATACGTTATATGTTATACGTTATACGTTATACGTTATACGTTATACGTTATAGGTCATACCTTATACGTTATGCGTTATACGTTTTACGATATACGTTATACGTTATACGTTATACGTTATACGTTGTACGTTATACGTTATACGTTACACGTTATACGTTATACGTTATACGTTATACGTTATACGTTATACGTTATACGTTATACGTTATACGTTATACGTTATACGTTATACGTTATACGTTATACGTTATACGTTATACGTTATACGTTATACGTTATACGTTATACGTTATACGTTATACGTTATACGTTATACGCTACGCGTTATGCGTTATAGGATATACGTTATGCGTTGCAGGATATACGTTATACGTTATACGTTATAGGTCATACCATATACGTGATACGTCATACGTTATATGTTATACGTTATAGGTTATACGTTATACGCTATACGTTAGACGTTATACGTTATACATTATACGTTATACGTTATACGTTCTACGTTCTACGTTTCACGATATACGTTATACGTTATACGTTATACGTTATACGTTATGCGTTATACGTTATACGTTATACGTTATACGTTATACGTTATACGCTATACGTTATACGTTATACGTTATACGTTATACGTTATACGTTATACGTTATACGTTATACGTTATACGTTATACGTTATACGTTATACGTTATACGTTATACGTTATACGTTATACGTTATACGTTATACGTTATACGTTATACGTTATACGTTATACGTTATACGTTATACGTTATACGTTATACGTTATACGTTACAGGATATACGTTATACGTTATACGTTATAGGTCATACCTTATACGTGACACGTTATACGTTATATGTTATACGTTATACGTTGTATGTTATACGTTCTACGTTATACGTTTTACGTTATACGTTATACGTTATACGTTATACGTTGTACGTTATACGTTATGCGTTATACGTTCTACGTTATTCGTTATACGTTATACGTTATACGTTATACGTTATACGTTATACGTTATACGTTACAGGATATACGTTATACGTTATACGTTATAGGTCATACCTTATACGTGACACGTTATACGTTATATGTTATACGTTATACGTTATACGTTATACGTTATACGGTAGACGTTATACGTTATACGTTATACGTTATACGTTATACGTCATACGTTATATGTTATACGTTATACGTTATACGTTATGCGTTATACGTTATACGTTATACGTTAAACATTATACGTTATACGTTATACGTTATACGTTATACGTTATACGTTATACGTTATACGTTATACGTTATACGTTATACGTTATACGTTATACGTTATATGCTATACGTTATACGTTATACGTTATACGTTATACGTTATACGTTATACGTTATACGTTATACGTTATACGTTATACGTTATACGTTATACGTTATACGTTATACGTTATACGTTATACGTTATACGTTATACGTTATACGTTATACGTTATACGTTATACGTTATACGTTATACGTTATACGTTATACGCTATGCGTTATGCGTTATAGGATATACGTTATGCGTTATAGGATATACGTTATACGTTATACGTTATAGGTCATACCTTATACGTGATACGTCATACGTTATACATTATACGTTATACGTTATACGTTATACGTTATACGTTATACGTTATACGTTATACGTTATACGTTATCCGTTATACGTTATACGTTATACGTTACACGTTATACGTTATACGTTATACGTTTTACGTTATACGTTACATGTTATACGTTATACGTTACACGTTATACGTTGTACGTTATACGTTCTACGTTATACCTTAGACGTTATACGTTATACGTTATACGTCATAGGTTATACGTTATACGTTATACGTTATACGTTATACGTTATGCGTTATACGTTTTACGATATACGTTATACGTTATACGTTATACGTTATAAGTTATACGTTATATGTTATACGTTATACGTTATACGTTATACGTTATACGTTATACGTTACACGTTATACGTTTTACGTTATACTTTATACGTTAGACGTTATACGTTATACGTTATACGTTATACGTTATACGTTATACGTTATACGTTATACGTTATACGCTATGCGTTATGCGTTATAGGATATACGTTATGCGTTATAGGATATACGTTATACGTTATACGTTATAGGTCATTCCTTATACGTGATACGTCATACGTTATATGTTATACGTTATACGTTATACGTTTTACGTTATACGTTATACGTTATACGTTATACGTCATACGTTATACGTTATACGTTATACGTCATACGTCATAGGTTATACGTTATACGTTATGCGTTATACGTTCTACGTTATTCGTTATACGTTATACGTTATACGTTATACGTTATACGTTATACGTTATACGTTATCCGTTATACGTTATACGTTGTACGTTATACGTTACACGTCTTACGTTATACGTTGTACGTTTTACGTTATACGTTACATGTTATACGTTATACGTTACACGTTTTACGTTGTACGTTATACGTTCTACGTTATACGTTAGACGTTATACGTTATACGTTATACGTTATACATTATACGTTATACGTTATACGTTATACGTTATACGTTATACGTTATACGTTATACGTTATACGTTATGCGTTATACGTTATACGTTATACGTTATACGTTATACGTTATACGTTATACGTTATACGTTATACGTTTTACGTTATAC
Source organism: Ptiloglossa arizonensis (assembly GCF_051014685.1). Classification (NCBI taxonomy): domain Eukaryota; kingdom Metazoa; phylum Arthropoda; class Insecta; order Hymenoptera; family Colletidae; genus Ptiloglossa; species Ptiloglossa arizonensis. The sequence goes on from NW_027478870.1 coordinate 190,136, forward strand.
GTTATACGTTATACGTTATACGTTGTACGTTATACGTTATACGTTATACGCTATGCGTTATACGTTTTACGATATACGTTATACGTTATACGTTATACGTTATAAGTTATACGTTATACGTTATACGTTATACGTTATACGTTATACGTTATACGTTATACGTTATACGTTATACGTTATACGTTATACGTTAGACGTTGTACGTTATACGTTATACGTTATACGTTATACGTTATACGTTATACGTTCTACGTTATACGTTTTACGTTATACGTTCTACGTTATACGTTTTACGTTATACGTTATACGTTATACGTTATACGTTGTACGTTATACGTTATGCGTTATACGTTCTACGTTATTCGTTATACGTTATACGTTATACGTTATACGTTATACGTTATACGTTATACGTTATACGTTATACGTTATACGTTATACGTTATACGTTATACGTTATACGTTATACTTTATACGTTATACGTTGTACGTTATACGTTCTACGTTATACCTTAGACGTTATACGTTATACGTTATACGTCATAGGTTATACGTTATACGTTATACGTTATACGTTATACGTTATGCGTTATACGTTTTACGATATACGTTATACGTTATACGTTATACGTTATAAGTTATACGTTATATGTTATACGTTATACGTTATACGTTATACGTTATACGTTATACGTTACACGTTATACGTTTTACGTTATACTTTATACGTTAGACGTTATACGTTATACGTTATACGTTATACGTTATACGTTATACGTTATACGTTATACGTTATACGCTATGCGTTATGCGTTATAGGATATACGTTATGCGTTATAGGATATACGTTATACGTTATACGTTATAGGTCATTCCTTATACGTGATACGTCATACGTTATATGTTATACGTTATACGTTATACGTTTTACGTTATACGTTATACGTTATACGTTATACGTCATACGTTATACGTTATACGTTATACGTCATACGTCATAGGTTATACGTTATACGTTATGCGTTATACGTTCTACGTTATTCGTTATACGTTATACGTTATACGTTATACGTTATACGTTATACGTTATACGTTATCCGTTATACGTTATACGTTGTACGTTATACGTTACACGTCTTACGTTATACGTTGTACGTTTTACGTTATACGTTACATGTTATACGTTATACGTTACACGTTTTACGTTGTACGTTATACGTTCTACGTTATACGTTAGACGTTATACGTTATACGTTATACGTTATACATTATACGTTATACGTTATACGTTATACGTTATACGTTATACGTTATACGTTATACGTTATACGTTATGCGTTATACGTTATACGTTATACGTTATACGTTATACGTTATACGTTATACGTTATACGTTATACGTTTTACGTTATACGTTATACGTTATACGTTATACGTTGTACGTTATACGTTATACGTTATACGCTATGCGTTATACGTTTTACGATATACGTTATACGTTATACGTTATACGTTATAAGTTATACGTTTTACGTTATACGTTATACGTTATACGTTATACGTTATACGTTATACGTTATACGTTATACGTTATACGTTATACGTTATACGTTAGACGTTGTACGTTATACGTTATACGTTATACGTTATACGTTCTACGTTCTACGTTATACGTTTTACGTTATACGTTCTACGTTATACGTTTTACGTTATACGTTATACGTTATACGTTATACGTTGTACGTTATACGTTATGCGTTATACGTTCTACGTTATTCGTTATACGTTATACGTTATACGTTATACGTTATACGTTATACGTTATACGTTATACGTTATACGTTATACGTTATACGTTATACGTTATACGTTATACTTTATACGTTATACGTTATACGTTATACGTTATGCGTTATACGTTATACGTTATACGTTATACGTTATACGTTATACGTTATACGTTATACGTTATACGTTATACGTTATACGTTATACGTTATACGTTATACGTTATACGTTATACGTTATACGTTATACGTTATACGTTATGCGTTATACGTTTTACGATATACGTTATACGTTATACGTTATACGTTATACGTTGTACGTTATACGTTATACGTTACACGTTATACGTTATACGTTATACGTTATACGTTATACGTTATACGTTATACGTTATACGTTACACGTTATACGTTATACGTTATACGTTATACGTTATACGTTATACGTTATACGTTATACGTTATACGTTATACGTTATACGTTATACGTTATATGTTATACGTTATACGTTATACGTTATACGTTATACGTTATACGTTATACGTTATACGTTATACGTTATACGTTATACGTTATACGTTATACGTTATACGTTATACGTTATACGTTATACGTTATACGTTATACGTTATACGTTATACGTTATACGTTATACGTTATACGTTATAGGTCATTCCTTATACGTGATACGTCATACGTTATATGTTATACGTTATACGTTATACGTTTTACGTTATACGTTATACGTTATACGTTATACGTCATACGTTATACGTTATACGTTATACGTCATACGTCATAGGTTATACGTTATACGTTATGCGTTATACGTTCTACGTTATTCGTTATACGTTATACGTTATACGTTATACGTTATACGTTATACGTTATACGTTATACGTTATACGTTATCCGTTATACGTTATACGTTGTACGTTATACGTTACACGTCTTACGTTATACGTTGTACGTTTTACGTTATACGTTACATGTTATACGTTATACGTTACACGTTTTACGTTGTACGTTATACGTTCTACGTTATACGTTAGACGTTATACGTTATACGTTATACGTTATACATTATACGTTATACGTTATACGTTATACGTTATACGTTATACGTTATACGTTATACGTTATACGTTATGCGTTATACGTTATACGTTATACGTTATACGTTATACGTTATACGTTATACGTTATACGTTATACGTTTTACGTTATACGTTATACATTATACGTTATACGTTGTACGTTATACGTTATACGTTATACGTTATGCGTTATACGTTTTACGATATACGTTATACGTTATACGTTATACGTTATACGTTATACGTTATACGTTATACGTTATACGTTATACGTTATACGTTATACGTTATACGTTATACGTTATACGTTATACGTTATACGTTATACGTTATAGGTCATTCCTTATACGTGATACGTCATACGTTATATGTTATACGTTATACGTTATACGTTTTACGTTATACGTTATACGTTATACGTTATACGTCATACGTTATACGTTATACGTTATACGTCATACGTCATAGGTTATACGTTATACGTTATGCGTTATACGTTCTACGTTATTCGTTATACGTTATACGTTATACGTTATACGTTATACGTTATACGTTATACGTTATACGTTATACGTTATCCGTTATACGTTATACGTTGTACGTTATACGTTACACGTCTTACGTTATACGTTGTACGTTTTACGTTATACGTTACATGTTATACGTTATACGTTACACGTTTTACGTTGTACGTTATACGTTCTACGTTATACGTTAGACGTTATACGTTATACGTTATACGTTATACATTATACGTTATACGTTATACGTTATACGTTATACGTTATACGTTATACGTTATACGTTATACGTTATGCGTTATACGTTATACGTTATACGTTATACGTTATACGTTATACGTTATACGTTATACGTTATACGTTTTACGTTATACGTTATACGTTATACGTTATACGTTGTACGTTATACGTTATACGTTATACGTTATGCGTTATACGTTTTACGATATACGTTATACGTTATACGTTATACGTTATAAGTTATACGTTATACGTTATACGTTATACGTTATACGTTATACGTTATACGTTATACGTTATACGTTATACGTTATACGTTATACGTTATACGTTATACGTTATACGTTAGACGTTGTACGTTATACGTTATACGTTATACGTTATACGTTATACGTTATACGTTATACGTTATACGTTATACGTTATACGTTAAACGTTATACGTTATACGTTATACGTTATACGTTATACGTTATACGTTATACGTTATACGTTATACGTTATACGTTATACGTTGTACGTTATACGTTATACGTTATACGTCATACGTTATAAGTTATACGTTATACGTCATACGTCATAGGTTATACGTTATACGTTATGCGTTATACGTTCTACGTTATTCGTTATACGTTATACGTTATACGTTATACGTTATACGTTATACGTTATACGCTATGCGTTATGCGTTATAGGATATACGTTATGCGTTATAGGATATACGTTATACGTTATACGTTATAGGTCATTCCTTATACGTGATACGTCATACGTTATATGTTATACGTTATACGTTATACGTTTTACGTTATACGTTATACGTTATACGTTATACGTCATACGTTATACGTTATACGTTATACGTTATACGTCATACGTCATAGGTTATACGTTATACGTTATGCGTTATACGTTCTACGTTATTCGTTATACGTTATACGTTATACGTTATACGTTATACGTTATACGTTATACGTTATACGTTATCCGTTATACGTTATACGTTGTACGTTATACGTTACACGTCTTACGTTATACGTTGTACGTTTTACGTTATACGTTACATGTTATACGTTATACGTTACACGTTTTACGTTGTACGTTATACGTTCTACGTTATACGTTAGACGTTATACGTTATACGTTATACGTTATACGTTACACGTTATACGTTATACGTTATACGTTATACGTTATACGTTATACGTTATACGTTATACGTTATACGTTATACGTTATACGTTATACGTTATACGTTATACGTTATACGTTATACGTTATACGTTATACGTTATACGTTATACGTTATACGTTATACGTTATACGTTATACGTTATACGTTATACGTTATACGTTATACGTTATACGTTATACGTTATACGTTATACGTTATACGTTATACGTTATACGTTATACGTTATACGTTATACGTTATACGTTATACGTTATACGTTATACGTTATACGTTATACGTTATACGTTATACGTTATACGTTATACGTTATACGTTATACGTTATACGTTATACGTTATACGTTATACGTTATAGGTCATTCCTTATACGTGATACGTCATACGTTATATGTTATACGTTATACGTTATACGTTTTACGTTATACGTTATACGTTATACGTTATACGTCATACGTTATACGTTATACGTTATACGTCATACGTCATAGGTTATACGTTATACGTTATGCGTTATACGTTCTACGTTATTCGTTATACGTTATACGTTATACGTTATACGTTATACGTTATACGTTATACGTTATACGTTATACGTTATACGTTATACGTTATACGTTATCCGTTATACGTTATACGTTGTACGTTATACGTTACACGTCTTACGTTATACGTTGTACGTTTTACGTTATACGTTACATGTTATACGTTATACGTTACACGTTTTACGTTGTACGTTATACGTTCTACGTTATACGTTAGACGTTATACGTTATACGTTATACGTTATACATTATACGTTATACGTTATACGTTATACGTTATACGTTATACGTTATACGTTATACGTTATACGTTATGCGTTATACGTTATACGTTATACGTTATACGTTATACGTTATACGTTATACGTTATACGTTATACGTTTTACGTTATACGTTATACGTTATACGTTATACGTTGTACGTTATACGTTATACGTTATACGTTATGCGTTATACGTTTTACGATATACGTTATACGTTATACGTTATACGTTATAAGTTATACGTTATACGTTATACGTTATACGTTATACGTTATACGTTATACGTTATACGTTATACGTTATACGTTATACGTTATACGTTATACGTTATACGTTAGACGTTGTACGTTATACGTTATACGTTATACGTTATACGTTATACGTTCTACGTTATACGTTTTACGTTATACGTTCTACGTTATACGTTTTACGTTATACGTTATACGTTATACGTTATACGTTGTACGTTATACGTTATGCGTTATACGTTCTACGTTATTCGTTATACGTTATACGTTATACGTTATACGTTATACGTTATACGTTATACGTTATACGTTATACGTTATACGTTATACGTTATACGTTATAGGTCATTCCTTATACGTGATACGTCATACGTTATATGTTATACGTTATACGTTATACGTTTTACGTTATACGTTATACGTTATACGTTATACGTCATACGTTATACGTTATACGTTATACGTCATACGTCATAGGTTATACGTTATACGTTATGCGTTATACGTTCTACGTTATTCGTTATACGTTATACGTTATACGTTATACGTTATACGTTATACGTTATACGTTATACGTTATACGTTATACGTTATACGTTATACGTTATCCGTTATACGTTATACGTTGTACGTTATACGTTACACGTCTTACGTTATACGTTGTACGTTTTACGTTATACGTTACATGTTATACGTTATACGTTACACGTTTTACGTTGTACGTTATACGTTCTACGTTATACGTTAGACGTTATACGTTATACGTTATACGTTATACATTATACGTTATACGTTATACGTTATACGTTATACGTTATACGTTATACGTTATACGTTATACTTTATACGTTATACGTTATACGTTATACGTTATGCGTTATACGTTATACGTTATACGTTATACGTTATACGTTATACGTTATACGTTATACGTTATACGTTATACGTTATACGTTATACGTTATACGTTATACGTTATACGTTATACGTTATACGTTATACGTTATGCGTTATACGTTTTACGATATACGTTATACGTTATACGTTATACGTTATACGTTGTACGTTATACGTTATACGTTACACGTTATACGTTATACGTTATACGTTATACGTTATACGTTATACGTTATACGTTATACGTTATACGTTATACGTTATACGTTAAACGTTATACGTTATACGTTATACGTTATACGTAATACGTTATACGTTATACGTTATACGTTATACGTTATACGTTATACGTTATACGTTATACGTTACAGGATATACGTTATACGTTATACGTTATAGGTCATACCTTATACGTGACACGTTGTACGTTATATGTTATACGTTATACGTTATACGTTATACGTTATACGTTATACGTCATACGTTATATGTTATACGTTATACGTTCTACGTTATACGTTTCACGTTATACGTTATACGTTATACGTTATAGGTCATACCTTATACGTGATTCGTCATACGTTATATGTTATACGTTATACGTTATACGTTATGCGTTATACGTTATACGTTATACGTTAAACATTATACGTTATACGTTATACGTTATACGTTATACGTTATACGTTCTACGTTATACGTTTCACGTTATACGTTATACGTTATACGTTATAGGTCATACCTTATACGTGATTCGTCATACGTTATACGTTATACGTTATACGTTATACGTTATACGTTATACGTTATACGTTATACGTTATACGTTATACGTTATACGTTATACGTTATACGTTATACGTTATACGTTATACGTTATACGTTATAGCTCATTCCTTATACGTGATACGTCATACGTTATATGTTATACGTTATACGTTATACGTTTTACGTTATACGTTATACGTTATACGTTATACGTCATACGTTATACGTTATACGTTATACGTTATACGTTATACGTTATACGTTCTACGTTATACGTTATACGTTATACGTTATACGTTATACGTTATACGTTATACGTTATACGTTATACGTTATACGTTATAGCTCATTCCTTATACGTGATACGTCATACGTTATATGTTATACGTTATACGTTATACGTTTTACGTTATACGTTATACGTTATACGTTATACGTCATACGTTATACGTTATACGTTATACGTTATACGTTACAGGATATACGTTATACGTTATACGTTATACGTTACAGGATATACGTTATACGTTATACGTTACAGGTCATACCTTATACGTGACACGTTATACGTTATATGTTATACGTTATACGTTATACGTTATACGTTATACGGTAGACGTTATACGTTATACGTTATACGTTATACGTTATACGTTATACGTCATACGTTATATGTTATACGTTATACGTTATACGTTATACGTTATACGTTATACGTTATACGTTATGCGTTATACGTTATACGTTATACGTTATACGTTATACGTTATACGTTATACGTTATACGTTATACGTTTTACGTTGTACGTTATACGTTATACGTTATACGTTATGCGTTATACGTTTTACGATATACGTTATACGTTATACGTTATACGTTATAAGTTATACGTTATACGTTATACGTTATAAGTTATACGTTATACGTTATACGTTATACGTTATACGTTATACGTTATACGTTATACGTTATACGTTATGCGTTATACGTTTTACGATATACGTTATACGTTATACGTTATACGTTATACGTTGTACGTTATACGTTATACGTTACACGTTATACGTTATACGTTATACGTTATACGTTATACGTTATACGTTATACGTTATACTTTATACGTTATACGTCATACGTTATACGTTATACGTTATACGTCATACGTCATAGGTTATACGTTATACGTTATGCGTTATACGTTCTACGTTATTCGTTATACGTTATACGTTATACGTTATACGTTATACGTTATACGTTATACGTTATCCGTTATACGTTATACGTTGTACGTTATACGTTACACGTCTTACGTTATACGTTGTACGTTTTACGTTATACGTTACATGTTATACGTTATACGTTACACGTTTTACGTTGTACGTTATACGTTCTACGTTATACGTTAGACGTTATACGTTATACGTTATACGTTATACATTGTACGTTATACGTTATACGTTATACGTTATACGTTATACGTTATACGTTATACGTTATACGTTATACGTTATGCGTTATACGTTATACGTTATACGTTATACGTTATACGTTATACGTTATACGTTATACGTTATACGTTATACGTTATACGTTATACGTTATACGTTTTACGTTATACGTTATACGTTATACGTTATACGTTATACGTTATACGTTATACGTTCTACGTTATACGTTTTACGTTATACGTTCTACGTTGTACGTTATACGTTACACGTCTTACGTTATACGTTGTACGTTTTACGTTATACGTTACATGTTATACGTTATACGTTACACGTTTTACGTTGTACGTTATACGTTCTACGTTATACGTTAGACGTTATACGTTATACGTTATACGTTATACATTATACGTTATACGTTATACGTTATACGTTATACGTTATACGTTATACGTTATACGTTATACGTTATGCGTTATACGTTATACGTTATACGTTATACGTTATACGTTATACGTTATACGTTATACGTTATACGTTTTACGTTATACGTTATACGTTATACGTTATACGTTGTACGTTATACGTTATACGTTATACGTTATGCGTTATACGTTTTACGATATACGTTATACGTTATACGTTATACGTTATAAGTTATACGTTATACGTTATACGTTATACGTTATACGTTATACGTTATACGTTATACGTTATACGTTATACGTTATACGTTATACGTTATACGTTATACGTTAGACGTTGTACGTTATACGTTATACGTTATACGTTATACGTTATACGTTCTACGTTATACGTTTTACGTTATACGTTCTACGTTATACGTTTTACGTTATACGTTATACGTTATACGTTATACGTTGTACGTTATACGTTATGCGTTATACGTTCTACGTTATTCGTTATACGTTATACGTTATACGTTATACGTTATACGTTATACGTTATACGTTATACGTTATACGTTATACGTTATACGTTATACGTTATAGGTCATTCCTTATACGTGATACGTCATACGTTATATGTTATACGTTATACGTTATACGTTTTACGTTATACGTTATACGTTATACGTTATACGTCATACGTTATACGTTATACGTTATACGTCATACGTCATAGGTTATACGTTATACGTTATGCGTTATACGTTCTACGTTATTCGTTATACGTTATACGTTATACGTTATACGTTATACGTTATACGTTATACGTTATACGTTATACGTTATACGTTATACGTTATACGTTATCCGTTATACGTTATACGTTGTACGTTATACGTTACACGTCTTACGTTATACGTTGTACGTTTTACGTTATACGTTACATGTTATACGTTATACGTTACACGTTTTACGTTGTACGTTATACGTTCTACGTTATACGTTAGACGTTATACGTTATACGTTATACGTTATACATTATACGTTATACGTTATACGTTATACGTTATACGTTATACGTTATACGTTATACGTTATACTTTATACGTTATACGTTATACGTTATACGTTATGCGTTATACGTTATACGTTATACGTTATACGTTATACGTTATACGTTATACGTTATACGTTATACGTTATACGTTATACGTTATACGTTATACGTTATACGTTATACGTTATACGTTATACGTTATACGTTATGCGTTATACGTTTTACGATATACGTTATACGTTATACGTTATACGTTATACGTTGTACGTTATACGTTATACGTTACACGTTATACGTTATACGTTATACGTTATACGTTATACGTTATACGTTATACGTTATACGTTATACGTTATACGTTATACGTTAAACGTTATACGTTATACGTTATACGTTATACGTAATACGTTATACGTTATACGTTATACGTTATACGTTATACGTTATACGTTATACGTTATACGTTACAGGATATACGTTATACGTTATACGTTATAGGTCATACCTTATACGTGACACGTTGTACGTTATATGTTATACGTTATACGTTATACGTTATACGTTATACGTTATACGTCATACGTTATATGTTATACGTTATACGTTCTACGTTATACGTTTCACGTTATACGTTATACGTTATACGTTATAGGTCATACCTTATACGTGATTCGTCATACGTTATATGTTATACGTTATACGTTATACGTTATGCGTTATACGTTATACGTTATACGTTAAACATTATACGTTATACGTTATACGTTATACGTTATACGTTATACGTTCTACGTTATACGTTTCACGTTATACGTTATACGTTATACGTTATAGGTCATACCTTATACGTGATTCGTCATACGTTATACGTTATACGTTATACGTTATACGTTATACGTTATACGTTATACGTTATACGTTATACGTTATACGTTATACGTTATACGTTATACGTTATACGTTATACGTTATACGTTATACGTTATAGCTCATTCCTTATACGTGATACGTCATACGTTATATGTTATACGTTATACGTTATACGTTTTACGTTATACGTTATACGTTATACGTTATACGTCATACGTTATACGTTATACGTTATACGTTATACGTTATACGTTATACGTTCTACGTTATACGTTATACGTTATACGTTATACGTTATACGTTATACGTTATACGTTATACGTTATACGTTATACGTTATAGCTCATTCCTTATACGTGATACGTCATACGTTATATGTTATACGTTATACGTTATACGTTTTACGTTATACGTTATACGTTATACGTTATACGTCATACGTTATACGTTATACGTTATACGTTATACGTTACAGGATATACGTTATACGTTATACGTTATACGTTACAGGATATACGTTATACGTTATACGTTACAGGTCATACCTTATACGTGACACGTTATACGTTATATGTTATACGTTATACGTTATACGTTATACGTTATACGGTAGACGTTATACGTTATACGTTATACGTTATACGTTATACGTTATACGTCATACGTTATATGTTATACGTTATACGTTATACGTTATACGTTATACGTTATACGTTATACGTTATGCGTTATACGTTATACGTTATACGTTATACGTTATACGTTATACGTTATACGTTATACGTTATACGTTTTACGTTGTACGTTATACGTTATACGTTATACGTTATGCGTTATACGTTTTACGATATACGTTATACGTTATACGTTATACGTTATAAGTTATACGTTATACGTTATACGTTATAAGTTATACGTTATACGTTATACGTTATACGTTATACGTTATACGTTATACGTTATACGTTATACGTTATGCGTTATACGTTTTACGATATACGTTATACGTTATACGTTATACGTTATACGTTGTACGTTATACGTTATACGTTACACGTTATACGTTATACGTTATACGTTATACGTTATACGTTATACGTTATACGTTATACTTTATACGTTATACGTCATACGTTATACGTTATACGTTATACGTCATACGTCATAGGTTATACGTTATACGTTATGCGTTATACGTTCTACGTTATTCGTTATACGTTATACGTTATACGTTATACGTTATACGTTATACGTTATACGTTATCCGTTATACGTTATACGTTGTACGTTATACGTTACACGTCTTACGTTATACGTTGTACGTTTTACGTTATACGTTACATGTTATACGTTATACGTTACACGTTTTACGTTGTACGTTATACGTTCTACGTTATACGTTAGACGTTATACGTTATACGTTATACGTTATACATTGTACGTTATACGTTATACGTTATACGTTATACGTTATACGTTATACGTTATACGTTATACGTTATACGTTATGCGTTATACGTTATACGTTATACGTTATACGTTATACGTTATACGTTATACGTTATACGTTATACGTTTTACGTTATACGTTATACGTTATACGTTATACGTTGTACGTTATACGTTATACGTTATACGTTATGCGTTATACGTTTTACGATATACGTTATACGTTATACGTTATACGTTATAAGTTATACGTTATACGTTATACGTTATACGTTATACGTTATACGTTATACGTTATACGTTATACGTTATACGTTATACGTTATACGTTAGACGTTCTACGTTATACGTTATACGTTATACGTTATACGTTATACGTTCTACGTTATACGTTTTACGTTATACGTTCTACGTTATACGTTTTACGTTATACGTTATACGTTATACGTTATACGTTGTACGTTATACGTTATGCGTTATACGTTCTACGTTATTCGTTATACGTTATACGTTATACGTTATACGTTATACGTTATACGTTATACGTTATACGTTATACGTTATACGTTATACGTTATACGTTATACGTTATACTTTATACGTTATACGTTATACGTTATACGTTGTGCGTTATACGTTATACGTTATACGTTATACGTTATACGTTATACGTTATACGCTATACGTTATACGTTATACGTTATACGTTATACGTTATACGTTATAAGTTATACGTTATACGTTATACGTTATGCGTTATACGTTTTACGATATACGTTATACGTTATACGTTATACGTTATACGTTGTACGTTATACGTTATACGTTACACGTTATACGTTATACGTTATACGTTATACGTTATACGTTATACGTTATACGTTATACGTTATACGTTATACGTTAAAGGTTATACGTTATACGTTATACGTTATACGTTATACGTTATACGTTATACGTTATACGTTATACGTTATACGTTATACGTTATACGTTATACGTTATACGTTATACGTTACAGGATATACGTTATACGTTATACGTTATAGGTCATACCTTATACGTGACACGTTGTACGTTATATGTTATACGTTATACGTTATACGTTATACGTTATACGGTAGACGTTATACGTTATACGTTATACGTTATACGTTATACGTTATACGTCATACGTTATATGTTATACGTTATACGTTCTACGTTATACGTTTCACGTTATACGTTATACGTTATACGTTATAGGTCATACCTTATACGTGATTCGTCATACGTTATATGTTATACGTTATACGTTATACGTTATGCGTTATACGTTATACGTTATACGTTATACGTTAAACATTATACGTTATACGTTATACGTTATACGTTATACGTTATACGTTATACGTTATACGTTATACGTTATACGTTATACGTTACACGTTATACGTTATACGTTATACGTTATACGTTATACGTTATACGTTATACGTTATACGTTATACGTTATACGTTAAAGGTTATACGTTATACGTTATACGTTATACGTTATACGTTATACGTTATACGTTATACGTTATACGTTATACGTTATACGTTATACGTTATACGTTATACGTTATACGTTACAGGATATACGTTATACGTTATACGTTATAGGTCATACCTTATACGTGACACGTTGTACGTTATATGTTATACGTTATACGTTATACGTTATACGTTATACGGTAGACGTTATACGTTATACGTTATACGTTATACGTTATACGTTATACGTCATACGTTATATGTTATACGTTATACGTTCTACGTTATACGTTTCACGTTATACGTTATACGTTATACGTTATAGGTCATACCTTATACGTGATTCGTCATACGTTATATGTTATACGTTATACGTTATACGTTATGCGTTATACGTTATACGTTATACGTTATACGTTAAACATTATACGTTATACGTTATACGTTATACGTTATACGTTATACGTTATACGTTATACGTTATACGTTATACGTTATACGTTATACGTTATGCGTTATACGTTATACGTTATACGTTATACGTTATACGTTATAGGATATACGTTATGCGTTGCAGGATATACGTTATACGTTATACGTTATAGGTCATACCTTATACGTGATACGTCATAAGTTATATGTTATACGTTATACGTTATACGTTATGCGTTATACGTTAGACGTTATACGTTATACGTTATACGTTATACGTTATTGGTCATACCTTATACGTGATACGTCATACGTTATATGTTATACGTTATACGTTATACGTTATGCGTTATACGTTAGACGTTATACGTTATACGTTATACGTTATACGTTATACGTTATACGTTATACGTTATACGTTATACGTTATACGTTATACGTTATACGTTATACGTTATACGTTATACGTTATACGTTATACGTTATAGGTCATACCTTATACGTGATACGTCATACGTTATATGTTATACGTTATACGTTATACGTTATACGCTATACGTTAGACGTTATACGTTATACATGATACGTTATACGTTATACGTTCTACGTTCTACGTTTCACGATATACGTTATACGTTATACGTTATACGTTATACGTTATGCGTTATACGTTATACGTTATACGTTATACGTTATACGTTATACGCTATACGTTATACGTTATACGTTATACGTTATACGTTATACGTTATACGTTATACGTTATACGTTATACGTTATACGTTATACGTTATACGTTATACGTTATACGTTATACGTTATACGTTATACGTTATACGTTATACGTTATACGTTATACGTTATACGTTATACGTTATACGTTATACGTTATACGTTATACGTTACAGGATATACGTTATACGTTATACGTTATACGTTACAGGATATACGTTATACGTTATACGTTATAGGTCATACCTTATACGTGACACGTTATACGTTATATGTTATACGTTATACGTTATACGTTATACGGTAGACGTTATACGTTATACGTTATACGTTATACGTTATACGTCATACGTTATATGTTATACGTTATACGTTCCACGTTATACGTTTCACGTTATATGTTATACGTTATACGTTATAGGTCATACCTTGTACGTGATTCGTCATACGTTATATGTTATACGTTATACGTTATACGTTATGCGTTATACGTTATACGTTATACGTTAAACATTATACGTTATACGTTATACGTTATACGTTATACGTTATACATTATACGTTATACGTTATACGTTATACGTTATATGTTATACGTTATACGTTATACATTATACGTTATACGTTATACGTTATACGTTATACGTTATACGTTATACGTTATACGTTATACGCTACGCGTTATGCGTTATAGGATATACGTTATGCGTTACAGGATATACGTTATATGTTATACGTTATAGGTCATACCTTATACGTGATACGTCATACGTTATATGTTATACGTTATACGTTATACGTTATGCGTTATACGTTAGACGTTATACGTTATACGTTATACGTTATACTTTATACGTTATACGTTATACGTTATACGTTATACGTTATACGTTATACGTTATACGTTATACGTTATACGTTATACGTTATACGTTATACGTTATACGTTATACGTTATACGTTATACGCTATGCGTTATGCGTTATAGGATATAGGTTATGCGTTACAGGATATACGTTATATGTTATACGTTATAGGTCATACCTTATACGTGATACGTCATACGTTATATGTTATACGATATACGTTATACGTTATGCGTTATACGTTAGACGTTATACGTTATACGTTATACGTTATACGTTATACGTTATACGTTATACCTTATACGTTATACGTTATACGTTATACGTTATACGTTATACGTTATACGTTATACGCTATGCGTTATGCGATATAGGATATAGGTTATGCGTTACAGGATATACGTTATATGTTATACGTTATAGGTCATACCTTATACGTGATACGTCATACGTTATATGTTATACGTTATACGTTATACGTTATGCGTTATACGTTAGACGTTATACGTTATACGTTATGCGTTATACGTTATACGTTATACGTTATACGTTATACGTTATACGTTATACGTTATACGTTA
Source organism: Ptiloglossa arizonensis (assembly GCF_051014685.1). Taxonomy (NCBI): domain Eukaryota; kingdom Metazoa; phylum Arthropoda; class Insecta; order Hymenoptera; family Colletidae; genus Ptiloglossa; species Ptiloglossa arizonensis. The sequence continues at coordinate 207,052 of NW_027478870.1, forward strand.
TACGTTATACGTTATACGTTATACGTTATACGTTATACGTTATACGTTATACGTTATACGTTATACGTTATACGTTATACGTTATACGTTATACGTTATACGTTATACGTTATACGTTATACGTTATACGTTATACGTTATACGTTATACGCTACGCGTTATGCGTTATAGGATATACGTTATGCGTTACAGGATATACGTTATATGTTATACGTTATAGGTCATACCTTATACGTGATACGTCATACGTTATATGTTATACGTTATACGTTATACGTTATGCGTTATACGTTAGACGTTATACGTTATACGTTATACGTTATACTTTATACGTTATACGTTATACGTTATACGTTATACGTTATACGTTATACGCTATGCGTTATGCGTTATAGGATATAGGTTATGCGTTACAGGATATACGTTATATGTTATACGTTATAGGTCATACCTTATACGTGATACGTCATACGTTATATGTTATACGTTATACGTTATACGTTATGCGTTATACGTTAGACGTTATACGTTATACGTTATACGTTATACGTTATACGTTATACGTTATACGTTATACGTTATACGTTATACGTTATACGTTATACGTTATACGTTATACGTTATACGTTATACGTTATACGTTATACGTTATACGTTATACGTTATACGTTATACGTTATACGTTATACGTTATACGTTATACGTTATACGTTATACGTTATACGTTATACGTTATACGTTATACGTTATCCGTTATACGTTATACGTTATACGTTACACGTTATACGTTATACGTTATACGTTTTACGTTATACGTTACATGTTATAAGTTATACGTTACACGTTATACGTTGTACGTTATACGTTCTACGTTATACCTTAGACGTTATACGTTATACGTTATACGTCATAGGTTATACGTTATACGTTATACGTTATACGTTATACGTTATGCGTTATACGTTTTACGATATACGTTATACGTTATACGTTATACGTTATACGCTATGCGTTATGCGTTATAGGATATAGGTTATGCGTTACAGGATATACGTTATATGTTATACGTTATAGGTCATACCTTATACGTGATACGTCATACGTTATATGTTATACGTTATACGTTATACGTTATACGTCATACGTTATACGTTATACGTTATACGCTATGCGTTATGCGTTATAGGATATACGTTATGCGTTATAGGATATACGTTATACGTTATACGTTATAGGTCATTCCTTATACGTGATACGTCATACGTTATATGTTATACGTTATACGTTATACGTTATACGTTATACGTTATACGTTATACGTTATACGTTATACGTTATACGTTATACGTTAAACGTTATACGTTATACGTTATCCGTTATACGTTATACGTTGTACGTTATACGTTACACGTCTTACGTTATACGTTGTACGTTTTACGTTATACGTTACATGTTATACGTTATACGTTACACGTTTTACGTTGTACGTTATACGTTCTACGTTATACGTTAGACGTTATACGTTATACGTTATACGTTATACATTATACGTTATACGTTATACGTTATACGTCATACGTTATACGTTATACGTTATACGTTATACGTTATACGTTACAGGATATACGTTATACGTTATACGTTATACGTTACAGGATATACGTTATACGTTATACGTTACAGGTCATACCTTATACGTGACACGTTATACGTTATATGTTATACGTTATACGTTATACGTTATACGTTATACGTTATACGGTAGACGTTATACGTTATACGTTATACGTTATACGTTATACGTCATACGTTATATGTTATACGTTATACGTTCCACGTTATACGTTTCACGTTATACGTTATACATTATACGTTATAGGTCATACCTTGTACGTGATTCGTCATACGTTATATGTTATACGTTATACGTTATACGTTATGCGTTATACGTTATACGTTATACGTTAAACATTATACGTTATACGTTATACGTTATACGTTATACGTTATACATTATACGTTATACGTTATACGTTATACGTTATACGTTATACGTTATATGTTATACGTTATACGTTATACGTTATACGTTATACGTTATACGTTATACGTTATACGTTATACGTTATACGTTATACGTTATACGTTATACGTTATACGTTATACGTTATACGTTATACGTTATACGTTATGCGTTATACGTTTTACGATATACGTTATACGTTATACGTTATACGTTATACGTTGTACGTTATACGTTATACGTTACACGTTATACGTTATACGTTATACGTTATACGTTATACGTTATACGTTATACGTTATACGTTATACGTTATACGTCATACGTTATACGTTATACGTTATACGCCATACGTCATAGGTTATACGTTATACGTTATGCGTTATACGTTCTACGTTATTCGTTATACGTTATACGTTATACGTTATACGTTATACGTTATACGTTATACGTTATCCGTTATACGTTATACGTTGTACGTTATACGTTACACGTCTTACGTTATACGTTGTACGTTTTACGTTATACGTTACATGTTATACGTTATACGTTACACGTTTTACGTTGTACGTTATACGTTCTACGTTATACGTTAGACGTTATACGTTATACGTTATACGTTATACATTATACGTTATACGTTATACGTTATACGTTATACGTTATACGTTATACGTTATACGTTATACGTTATACGTTATACGTTATACGTTAAACGTTATACGTTATACGTTATACGTTATACGTTATACGTTATACGTTATACGTTATACGTTATACGTTATACGTTATACGTTATACGTTATACGTTATACGTTACAGGATATACGTTATACGTTATACGTTATAGGTCATACCTTATACGTGACACGTTGTACGTTATATGTTATACGTTATACGTTATACGTTATACGTTATACGGTAGACGTTATACGTTATACGTTATACGTTATACGTTATACGTCATACGTTATATGTTATACGTTATACGTTCTACGTTATACGTTTCACGTTATACGTTATACGTTATACGTTATAGGTCATACCTTATACGTGATTCGTCATACGTTATATGTTATACGTTATACGTTATACGTTATGCGTTATACGTTATACGTTATACGTTAAACATTATACGTTATACGTTATACGTTATACGTTATACGTTATACGTTATACGTTATACGTTATACGTAATACGTTATACGTTATACGTTATGCGTTATACGTTATACGTTATACGTTATACGTTATACGTTATAGGATATACGTTATGCGTTGCAGGATATACGTTATACGTTATACGTTATAGGTCATACCTTATACGTGATACGTCATAAGTTATATGTTATACGTTATACGTTATACGTTATGCGTTATACGTTAGACGTTATACGTTATACGTTATACGTTATACGTTATTGGTCATACCTTATACGTGATACGTCATACGTTATATGTTATACGTTATACGTTATACGTTATGCGTTATACGTTAGACGTTATACGTTATACGTTATACGTTATACGTTATACGTTACACGTTATACGTTATACGTTATACGTTATACGTTATACGTTATACGTTATACGTTATACGTTATACGTTATACGTTATACGTTATACGTTATACGTTATACGTTATACGTTATACGTTATACGTTATACGTTATACGTTATACGTTATACGTTATACGTTATACGTTATACGTTATACGTTATACGTTATACGTTATACGTTATACGTTATACGTTATACGTTATACGTTATACGTTATACGTTATACGTTATACGTTATACGTTATACGTTACAGGATATACGTTATACGTTATACGTTACAGGTCATACCTTATACGTGACACGTTATACGTTATATGTTATACGTTATACGTTATACGTTATACGTTATACGGTAGACGTTATACGTTATACGTTATACGTTATACGTTATACGTCATACGTTATATGTTATACGTTATACGTTCCACGTTATACGTTTCACGTTATACGTTATACGTTATACGTTATAGGTCATACCTTGTACGTGATTCGTCATACGTTATATGTTATACGTTATACGTTATACGTTATGCGTTATACGTTATACGTTATACGTTAAACATTATACGTTATACGTTATACGTTATACGTTATACGTTATACATTATACGTTATACGTTATACGTTATACGTTATACGTTATACGTTATATGTTATACGTTATACGTTATACGTTATACGTTATACGTTATACGTTATACGTTATACGTTATACGTTATACGTTATACGTTATACGTTATACGTTATACGTTATACGTTATACGTTATACGTTATGCGTTATACGTTTTACGATATACGTTATACGTTATACGTTATACGTTATACGTTGTACGTTATACGTTATACGTTACACGTTATACGTTATACGTTATACGTTATACGTTATACGTTATACGTTATACGTTATACGTTATACGTTATACGTCATACGTTATACGTTATACGTTATACGTCATACGTCATAGGTTATACGTTATACGTTATGCGTTATACGTTCTACGTTATTCGTTATACGTTATACGTTATACGTTATACGTTATACGTTATACGTTATACGTTATCCGTTATACGTTATACGTTGTACGTTATACGTTATACGTTATACGTTATACGTTATACGTTATACGTTATACGTTATACGTTATACGTTATGCGTTATACGTTTTACGATATACGTTATACGTTATACGTTATACGTTATACGTTGTACGTTATACGTTATACGTTACACGTTATACGTTATACGTTATACGTTATACGTTATACGTTATACGTTATACGTTATACGTTATACGTTATACGTTATACGTTAAACGTTATACGTTATACGTTATACGTTATACGTTATACGTTATACGTTATACGTTATACGTTATACGTTATACGTTATACGTTATACGTTATACGTTACAGGATATACGTTATACGTTATACGTTATAGGTCATACCTTATACGTGACACGTTGTACGTTATATGTTATACGTTATACGTTATACGTTATACGTTATACGGTAGACGTTATACGTTATACGTTATACGTTATACGTTATACGTCATACGTTATATGTTATACGTTATACGTTCTACGTTATACGTTTCACGTTATACGTTATACGTTATACGTTATAGGTCATACCTTATACGTGATTCGTCATACGTTATATGTTATACGTTATACGTTATACGTTATGCGTTATACGTTATACGTTATACGTTAAACATTATACGTTATACGTTATACGTTATACGTTATACGTTATACGTTATACGTTATACGTTATACGTAATACGTTATACGTTATACGTTATGCGTTATACGTTATACGTTATACGTTATACGTTATACGTTATAGGATATACGTTATGCGTTGCAGGATATACGTTATACGTTATACGTTATAGGTCATACCTTATACGTGATACGTCATAAGTTATATGTTATACGTTATACGTTATACGTTATGCGTTATACGTTAGACGTTATACGTTATACGTTATACGTTATACGTTATTGGTCATACCTTATACGTGATACGTCATACGTTATATGTTATACGTTATACGTTATACGTTATGCGTTATACGTTAGACGTTATACGTTATACGTTATACGTTATACGTTATACGTTACACGTTATACGTTATACGTTATACGTTATACGTTATACGTTATACGTTATACGTTATACGTTATACGTTATACGTTATACGTTATACGTTATACGTTATACGTTATACGTTATACGTTATACGTTATACGTTATACGTTATACGTTATACGTTATACGTTATACGTTATACGTTATACGTTATACGTTATACGTTATACGTTATACGTTATACGTTATACGTTATACGTTATACGTTATACGTTATACGTTATACGTTATACGTTACAGGATATACGTTATACGTTATACGTTACAGGTCATACCTTATACGTGACACGTTATACGTTATATGTTATACGTTATACGTTATACGTTATACGTTATACGGTAGACGTTATACGTTATACGTTATACGTTATACGTTATACGTCATACGTTATATGTTATACGTTATACGTTCCACGTTATACGTTTCACGTTATACGTTATACGTTATACGTTATAGGTCATACCTTGTACGTGATTCGTCATACGTTATATGTTATACGTTATACGTTATACGTTATGCGTTATACGTTATACGTTATACGTTAAACATTATACGTTATACGTTATACGTTATACGTTATACGTTATACATTATACGTTATACGTTATACGTTATACGTTATACGTTATACGTTATATGTTATACGTTATACGTTATACGTTATACGTTATACGTTATACGTTATACGTTATACGTTATACGTTATACGTTATACGTTATACGTTATACGTTATACGTTATACGTTATACGTTATACGTTATGCGTTATACGTTTTACGATATACGTTATACGTTATACGTTATACGTTACACGTTGTACGTTATACGTTATACGTTACACGTTATACGTTATACGTTATACGTTACACGTTATACGTTATACGTTATACGTTATACGTTATACGTTATACGTCATACGTTATACGTTATACGTTATACGTCATACGTCATAGGTTATACGTTATACGTTATGCGTTATACGTTCTACGTTATTCGTTATACGTTATACGTTATACGTTATACGTTATACGTTATACGTTATACGTTATACGTTATCCGTTATACGTTATACGTTGTACGTTATACGTTACACGTCTTACGTTATACGTTGTACGTTTTACGTTATACGTTACATGTTATACGTTATACGTTACACGTTTTACGTTGTACGTTATACGTTCTACGTTATACGTTAGACGTTATACGTTATACGTTATACGTTATACATTGTACGTTATACGTTATACGTTATACGTTATACTTTATACGTTATACGTTATACGTTATACGTTGTGCGTTATACGTTATACGTTATACGTTATACGTTATACGTTATACGTTATACGCTATACGTTATACGTTATACGTTATACGTTATACGTTATACGTTATACGTTATACGTTATACGTTATACGTTATGCGTTATACGTTTTACGATATACGTTATACGTTATACGTTATACGTTATACGTTGTACGTTATACGTTATACGTTACACGTTATACGTTACACGTTATACGTTATACGTTATACGTTATACGTTATACGTTATACGTTATACGTTATACGTTATACGTTATACGTTATACGTTAAAGGTTATACGTTATACGTTATACGTTATACGTTATACGTTATACGTTATACGTTATACGTTATACGTTATACGTTATACGTTATACGTTATACGTTATACGTTATACGTTACAGGATATACGTTATACGTTATACGTTATAGGTCATACCTTATACGTGACACGTTGTACGTTATATGTTATACGTTATACGTTATACGTTATACGTTATACGGTAGACGTTATACGTTATACGTTATACGTTATACGTTATACGTCATACGTTATATGTTATACGTTATACGTTCTACGTTATACGTTTCACGTTATACGTTATACGTTATACGTTATAGGTCATACCTTATACGTGATTCGTCATACGTTATATGTTATACGTTATACGTTATACGTTATGCGTTATACGTTATACGTTATACGTTATACGTTATACGGTAGACGTTATACGTTATACGTTATACGTTATACGTTATACGTCATACGTTATATGTTATACGTTATACGTTCTACGTTATACGTTTCACGTTATACGTTATACGTTATACGTTATAGGTCATACCTTATACGTGATTCGTCATACGTTATATGTTATACGTTATACGTTATACGTTATGCGTTATACGTTATACGTTATACGTTAAACATTATACGTTATACGTTATACGTTATACGTTATACGTTATACGTTATACGTTATACGTTATACGTTACACGTTATACGTTATACGTTATGCGTTATACGTTATACGTTATACGTTATACGTTATACGTTATAGGATATACGTTATGCGTTGCAGGATATACGTTATACGTTATACGTTATAGGTCATACCTTATACGTGATACGTCATAAGTTATATGTTATACGTTATACGTTATACGTTATGCGTTATACGTTAGACGTTATACGTTATACGTTATACGTTATACGTTATTGGTCATACCTTATACGTGATACGTCATACGTTATATGTTATACGTTATACGTTATACGTTATGCGTTATACGTTAGACGTTATACGTTATACGTTATACGTTATACGTTATACGTTATACGTTATACGTTATACGTTATACGTTATACGTTATACGTTATACGTTATACGTTATACGTTATACGTTATACGTTATACGTTATAGGTCATACCTTATACGTGATACGTCATACGTTATATGTTATACGTTATATGTTATACGTTATACGCTATACGTTAGACGTTATACGTTATACATGATACGTTATACGTTATACGTTCTACGTTCTACGTTTCACGATATACGTTATACGTTATACGTTATACGTTATACGTTATGCGTTATACGTTATACGTTTTACGTTATACGTTATACGTTATACGCTATACGTTATACGTTATACGTTATACGTTATACGTTATACGTTATACGTTATACGTTATACGTTATACGTTATACGTTATACGTTATACGTTATACGTTATACGTTATACGTTATACGTTATACGTTATACGTTATACGTTATACGTTATACGTTATATGTTATACGTTATACGTTATACGTTATACGTTATACGTTATACGTTATACGTTATACGTTACAGGATATACGTTATACGTTATACGTTATACGTTACAGGATATACGTTATACGTTATACGTTATAGGTCATACCTTATACGTGACACGTTATACGTTATATGTTATACGTTATACGTTATACGTTATACGGTAGACGTTATACGTTATACGTTATACGTTATACGTTATACGTCATACGTTATATGTTATACGTTATACGTTCCACGTTATACGTTTCACGTTATATGTTATACGTTATACGTTATAGGTCATACCTTGTACGTGATTCGTCATACGTTATATGTTATACGTTATACGTTATACGTTATGCGTTATACGTTATACGTTATACGTTAAACATTATACGTTATACGTTATACGTTATACGTTATACGTTATACATTATACGTTATACGTTATACGTTATACGTTATACGTTATACGTTATATGTTATACGTTATACGTTATACATTATACGTTATACGTTATACGTTATACGTTATACGTTATACGTTATACGTTATACGTTATACGTTATACGCTACGCGTTATGCGTTATAGGATATACGTTATGCGTTACAGGATATACGTTATATGTTATACGTTATAGGTCATACCTTATACGTGATACGTCATACGTTATATGTTATACGTTATACGTTATACGTTATGCGTTATACGTTAGACGTTATACGTTATACGTTATACGTTATACTTTATACGTTATACGTTATACGTTATACGTTATACGTTATACGTTATACGTTATACGTTATACGTTATACGTTATACGTTATACGTTATACGTTATACGTTATACGTTATACGTTATACGTTATACGTTATACGCTATGCGTTATGCGTTATAGGATATAGGTTATGCGTTACAGGATATACGTTATATGTTATACGTTATAGGTCATACCTTATACGTGATACGTCATACGTTATATGTTATACGATATACGTTATACGTTATGCGTTATACGTTAGACGTTATACGTTATACGTTATACGTTATACGTTATACGTTATACGTTATACCTTATACGTTATACGTTATACGTTATACGTTATACGTTATACGTTATACGTTATACGCTATGCGTTATGCGATATAGGATATAGGTTATGCGTTACAGGATATACGTTATATGTTATACGTTATAGGTCATACCTTATACGTGATACGTCATACGTTATATGTTATACGTTATACGTTATACGTTATGCGTTATACGTTAGACGTTATACGTTATACGTTATGCGTTATACGTTATACGTTATACGTTATACGTTATACGTTATACGTTATACGTTATACGTTATACGTTATACGTTATACGTTATACGTTATACGTTATACGTTATACGTTATACGTTATACGTTATACGTTATACGTTATACGTTATACGTTATACGTTATACGTTATACGTTATACGTTATACGTTATACGTTATACGTTATACGTTATACGTTATACGTTATACGCTACGCGTTATGCGTTATAGGATATACGTTATGCGTTACAGGATATACGTTATATGTTATACGTTATAGGTCATACCTTATACGTGATACGTCATACGTTATATGTTATACGTTATACGTTATACGTTATGCGTTATACGTTAGACGTTATACGTTATACGTTATACGTTATACTTTATACGTTATACGTTATACGTTATACGTTATACGTTATACGTTATACGCTATGCGTTATGCGTTATAGGATATAGGTTATGCGTTACAGGATATACGTTATATGTTATACGTTATAGGTCATACCTTATACGTGATACGTCATACGTTATATGTTATACGTTATACGTTATACGTTATGCGTTATACGTTAGACGTTATACGTTATACGTTATACGTTATACGTTATACGTTATACGTTATACGTTATACGTTATACGTTATACGTTATACGTTATACGTTATACGTTATACGTTATACGTTATACGTTATACGTTATACGTTATACGTTATACGTTATACGTTATACGTTATACGTTATACGTTATACGTTATACGTTATACGTTATACGTTATACGTTATACGTTATACGTTATACGTTATACGTTATACGTTATACGTTATACGTTATCCGTTATACGTTATACGTTATACGTTACACGTTATACGTTATACGTTATACGTTTTACGTTATACGTTACATGTTATACGTTATACGTTACACGTTATACGTTGTACGTTATACGTTCTACGTTATACCTTAGACGTTATACGTTATACGTTATACGTCATAGGTTATACGTTATACGTTATACGTTATACGTTATACGTTATGCGTTATACGTTTTACGATATACGTTATACGTTATACGTTATACGTTATACGCTATGCGTTATGCGTTATAGGATATAGGTTATGCGTTACAGGATATACGTTATATGTTATACGTTATAGGTCATACCTTATACGTGATACGTCATACGTTATATGTTATACGTTATACGTTATACGTTATACGTCATACGTTATACGTTATACGTTATACGCTATGCGTTATGCGTTATAGGATATACGTTATGCGTTATAGGATATACGTTATACGTTATACGTTATAGGTCATTCCTTATACGTGATACGTCATACGTTATATGTTATACGTTATACGTTATACGTTATACGTTATACGTTATACGTTATACGTTATACGTTATACGTTATACGTTATACGTTATACGTTATACGTTATACGTTATACGTTATACGTTATACGTTATACGTCATACGTTATACGTTATACGTTATACGTTATACGTTATACGTTATACGTTATACGTTATAGGTCATACCTTATACGTGACACGTTATACGTTATATGTTATACGTTATACGTTATACGTTATACGTTATACGTTATACGGTAGACGTTATACGTTATACGTTATACGTCATACGTTATATGTTATACGTTATACGTTCTACGTTATACGTTTCACGTTATACGTTATACGTTATACGTTATAGGTCATACCTTATACGTGATTCGTAATACGTTATATGTTATACGTTATACGTTATACGTTATGCGTTATACGTTATACGTTATACGTTAAACATTATACGTTATACGTTATACGTTATACGTTATACGTTATACGTTATACGTCATACGTTATACGTTATACGTTATACGTTATACGTTATACGTTATACGTTATACGTTATACGTTATACGTTATACGTTATACGTTATACGTTATACGTTATACGTTATACGTTATACGTTATACGTTATACGTTATACGCTACGCGTTATACGCTACGCGTTATGCGTTATAGGATATACGTTAAGCGTTACAGGATATATGTTATATGTTATACGTTATAGGTCATACCTTATACGTGATACGTCATACGTTATATGTTATACGTTATACGTTATACGTTATGCGTTATACGTTAGACGTTATACGTTATACGTTATACGTTATACTTTATACGTTATACGTTATACGTTATACGTTATACGTTATACGTTATACGTTATACGTTATACGTTATACGTTATACCTTATACGTTATACGTTATACGTTATACGCTATGCGTTATTCGTTATAGGATATAGGTTATGCGTTACAGGATATACGTTATATGTTATACGTTATAGGTCATACCTTATACGTGATACGTCATACGTTATATGTTATACGTTATACGTTATACGTTATGCGTTATACGTTAGACGTTAGACGTTATACGTTATACGTTATACGTTATACGTTATACGTTATACGTTATACGTTATACGTTATACGTTATACGTTATACGTTATACGTTATACGTTATACGTTATACGTTATACGTTATACGTTATACGTTATACGTTATACGTTATACGTTATACGTTATACGTTATACGTTATACGTTATACGTTATACGTTATACGTTATACGTTATACGTTATACGTTATACGTTATACGTTATACGTTATACGTTATACGTTATACGTTATACGTTATACGCTATGCGTTATGCGTTATAGGATATACGTTATGCGTTATAGGATATACGTTATACGTTATACGTTAAAGGTCATACCTTATACGTGATACGTCATACGTTATATGTTATACGTTATACGTTATATGTTATACGTTATACGTTATACGTTATACGTTATACGTTATACGTTATCCGTTATACGTTATACGCTATACGTTACACGTTATACGTTATACGTTATACGTTTTACGTTATACGTTACATGTTATACGTTATACGTTACACGTTATACGTTGTACGTTATACGTTCTACGTTATACCTTAGACGTTATACGTTATACGTTATACGTCATAGGTTATACGTTATACGTTATACGTTATACGTTATACGTTATACGTTATGCGTTATACGTTTTACGATATACGTTATACGTTATACGTTATACGTTATAAGTTATACGTTATATGTTATACGTTATACGTTATACGTTATACGTTATACGTTATACGTTACACGTTATACGTTTTACGTTATACTTTATACGTTAGACGTTATACGTTATACGTTATACGTTATACGTTATACGTTATACGTTGTACGTTATACGCTATGCGTTATGCGTTATAGGATATACGTTATGCGTTATAGGATATACGTTATACGTTATACGTTATAGGTCATTCCTTATACGTGATACGTCATACGTTATATGTTATACGTTACACGTTATACGTTTTACGTTATACGTTATACGTTATACGTTATACGTCATACGTTATACGTTATACGTTATACGTCATACGTCATAGGTTATACGTTATACGTTATGCGTTATACGTTCTACGTTATTCGTTATACGTTATACGTTATACGTTATGCGTTATACGTTATACGTTATACGTTATCCGTTATACGTTATACGTTGTACGTTATACGTTACACGTTATACGTTATACGTTGTACGTTTTACGTTATACGTTACATGTTATACGTTATACGTTACACGTTTTACGTTGTACGTTATACGTTCTACGTTATACGTTAGACGTTATACGTTATACGTTATACGTTATACGTTATACGTTATACGTTATACGTTATACGTTATACGTTATACGTTATACGTTCTACTTTATACGTTATACGTTATACGTTATACGTTATACGTTATACGTTATACGTTATACGTTATACGTTATACGTTATACGTTATGCGTTATACGTTTTACGATATACGTTATACGTTCTACGTTATACGTTTCACGTTATACGTTATACGTTATACGTTATACGTTATACGTTATGCGTTATACGTTAGACGTTATACGTTATGCGTTATACGTTATACGTTATACGTTATACGTTATACGTTATACGTTATACGTTATACGTTATACGTTATACGTTATACGTTATACGTTATACGTTATACGTTATACGTTATACGTTATACGTTATACGTTATACGTTATACGTTATACGTTATACGTTGTACGTTATACGTTGTACGTTATACGTTATACGTTATACGTTATACGTTATACGTTATACGTTATACGTTATACGTTATACGTTATACGTTATACGTTATACGTTATACGTTATACGTTATACGTTATACGTTATACGTTATACGGTAGACGTTATACGTTATACGTTATACGTTATACGTTATACGTCATACGTTATATGTTATACGTTATACGTTCTACGTTATACGTTTCACGTTATACGTTATACGTTATACGTTATAGGTCATACCTTATACGTGATACGTCATACGTTATATGTTATACGTTATACGTTATACGTTATGCGTTATACGTTATACGTTATACGTTAAACATTATACGTTATACGTTATACGTTATACGTTATACGTTATACGTTATACGTTATACGTTATACGTTATACGTTATACGTTATACGTTATATGTTATACGTTATACGTTATACGTTATACGTTATACGTTATACGTTATACGTAATACGTTATACGTTATACGCTACGCGTTATGCGTTATAGGATATACGTTATGCGTTACAGGATATACGTTATACGTTATACGTTATAGGACATACCTTATACGTGATACGTCATACGTTATATGTTATACGCTATACGTTATACGTTATGCGTTATACGTTAGACGTTATACGTTATACGTTATACGTTATACTTTATACGTTATACGTTTTACGTTATACGTTATACGTTATACGTTATACGTTATACGTTATACGTTATACGTTATACGTTATACGTTATACGTTATACGTTATACGTTATACGTTATACGTTATACGTTATACGTTATACCTTATACGTTATACGCTATGCGTTATGCGTTATAGGATATAGGTTATGCGTTACAGGATATACGTTATATGTTATACGTTATAGGTCATACCTTATACGTGATACGTCATACGTTATATGTTATACGTTATACGTTATACGTTATGCGTTATACGTTAGACGTTATACGTTATACGTTATACGTTATACGTTATACGTTATACGTTATACGTTATACGTTATACGTTATACGTTATACGTTATACGTTATACGTTATACGTTATACGTTATACGTTATACGTTATACGTTATACGTTATACGTTATACGTTATACGTTATACGTTATACGTTATACGTTATACGTTATACGTTATACGTTATACGTTATACGTTATACGTTATACGTTATACGTTGTACGTTATACGTTGTACGTTATACGTTATACGTTATACGTTATACGTTATACGTTATACGTTATGCGTTATACGTTATGCGTTATACGTTATACGTTATACGTTATACCTTATACGTTATACGTTATACGTTATAAGCTATGCGTTATGCGTTATAGGATATAGGTTATGCGTTACAGGATATACGTTATATGTTATACGTTATAGGTCATACCTTATACGTGATACGTCATACGTTATATGTTATACGTTATACGTTATACGTTATACGTTATACGTTATACGTTATACGTTATACGTTATACGTTATACGTTATACGTTATACGTTATACGTTATACGTTATACGTTATACGTTATACGCTATGCGTTATGCGTTATACGTTATACGTTATACGTTATACGTTATACGTTATACGTTATACGTTATACGTTATACGTTATACGTTATACGTTATACGTTATACGCTATGCGTTATGCGTTATACGTTATACGTTATACGTTATACGTTATACGTTATACGTTATACGTTATACGTTATACGTTATACGTTATACGTTATACGTTATACGCTATGCGTTATGCGTTATACGTTATACGTTATACGTTATACGTTATACGTTATACGTTATACGTTATACGTTATACGTTATACGTTATACGTTATACGTTATACGTTATGCGTTATACGTTTTACGATATACGTTATACGTTATACGTTATACGTTATACGTTACAAGTTATACGTTATACGTTATACGTTATACGTTATACGTTATACGTTATACGTTATACGTTATACGTTATACGCTATGCGTTATGCGTTATAGGATATAGGTTATGCGTTACAGGATATACGTTATATGTTATACGTTATAGGTCATACCTTATACGTGATACGTCATACGTTATATGTTATACGTTATACGTTATACGTTATACGTTATGCGTTATACGTTAGACGTTATACGTTATACGTTATACGTTATACGTTATACGTTACAAGTTATACGTTATACGTTATACGTTATACGTTATACGTTATACGTTATACGTTATACGTTATACGTTATACGTTATACGTTATACGTTATACGTTCTACGTTATACGTTTTACGTTATACGTTCTACGTTATACGTTTTACGTTATACGTTATACGTTATACGTTGTACGTTATACGTTGTACGTTATACGTTATGCGTTATACGTTCTTCGTTAGTCGTTATACGTTATACGTTATACGTTATACGTTATACGTTATACGTTATACGTTATACGTTATACGTTATACGTTATACGTTATACGTTATACGTTATACGTTATACGTTATACGTTATACGTTATACGTTATACGTTATACGTTATACGTTATACGTTATACGTTATACGTTATACGTTATACGTTATACGTTATACGTTATGCGTTAGAATTTATACGTTATACGTTATACGTTATACGTTATACGTTATACGTTATACGTTGTACGTTATACGTTATGCGTTATACGTTCTACGTTATACGTTATACGTTATACGTTATACGTTATACGTTATACGTTATACGTTATACGTTATACGTTATACGTTATGCGTTATACGTTAGACGTTAGACGTTATACGTTATACGTTATACGTTATACGTTACATGTTATACGTTATACGTTATACGTTATACGTTATACGTTATACGTTATACGTTATTCGCTATGCGTTATGCGTTATAGGATATAGGTTATGCGTTACAGGATATACGTTATATGTTATACGTTATAGGTCATACCTTATACGTGATACGTCATACGTTATATGTTATACGTTATACGTTATACGTTATGCGTTATACGTTAGACGTTAGACGTTATACGTTATACGTTATACGTTATACGTTACATGTTATACGTTATACGTTATACGTTATACGTTATACGTTATACGTTATACGTTATACGTTATACGTTATACGTTATACGTTATACGTTATACGTTATACGTTATACGTTATACGTTATACGTTATACGTTATACGTTATACGCTATGCGTTATGCGTTATACGTTATACGTTATACGTTATACGTTATACGTTATACGTTATACGTTATACGTTATACGTTATACGTTATACGTTATACGTTATACGTTATACGCTATGCGTTATGCGTTATAGGATATACGTTATGCGTTATAGGATATACGTTATACGTTATACGTTATAGGTCATACCTTATACGTGATACGTCATACGTTATATGTTATACGTTATACGTTATATGTTATACGTTATACGTTATACGTTATACGTTATACGTTATACGTTATCCGTTATACGTTATACGTTATACGTTACACGTTATACGTTATACGTTATACGTTTTACGTTATACGTTACATGTTATACGTTATACGTTACACGTTATACGTTGTACGTTATACGTTCTACGTTATACCTTAGACGTTATACGTTATACGTTATACGTCATAGGTTATACGTTATACGTTATACGTTATACGTTATACGTTATGCGTTATACGTTTTACGATATACGTTATACGTTATACGTTATACGTTACATGTTATACGTTATACGTTACACGTTTTACGTTGTACGTTATACGTTCTACGTTATACGTTAGACGTTATACGTTATACGTTATACGTTATACGTTATACGTTATACGTTATACGTTATACGTTCTACGTTATACGTTATACGTTATACGTTATACGTCATACGTTATACGTTATACGTTATACGTTATACGTTATACGTTATACGTTATACGTCATACGTTATACGTTATACGTTATACGTTATACGTTATACGTTATGCGTTATACGTTTTACGATATACGTTATACGTTATACGTTATACGTTATACGTTACAAGTTATACGTTATACGTTATACGTTATACGTTATACGTTATACGTTATACGTTATACGTTATACGTTATACGTTATACGTTATACGTTATACGTTATACGTTATACGTTATACGTTATACGTTAGACGTTATACGTTATACGTTATACGTTATACGTTATACGTTATACGTTCTACGTTATACGTTTTACGTTATACGTTCTACGTTATACGTTTTACGTTATACGTTATACGTTATACGTTGTACGTTATACGTTGTACGTTATACGTTATGCGTTATACGTTCTTCGTTAGTCGTTATACGTTATACGTTATACGTTATACGTTATACGTTATACGTTATACGTTATACGTTATACGTTATACGTTATACGTTATGCGTTAGAATTTATACGTTATACGTTATACGTTATACGTTATACGTTCTACGTTAGTCGTTATACGTTATACGTTATACGTTATACGTTACACGTTTTACGTTATACGTTATACGTTATACGTTATACGTTATACGTTATACGTTATACGTTATACGTTATACGTTATACGTTATACGTTATACGTTATACGTTATACGTTATACGTTATACGTTATACGTTATACGTTATACGTTATACGTTATACGTTGTACGTTATACGTTATGCGTTATACGTTCTACGTTAGTCGTTATACGTTATACGTTATACGTTATACGTTATACGTTATACGTTATACGTTATACGTTAGACGTTATACGTTATACGTTATACGTTATACGTTATACGTTATACGTTATACGTTATACGTTATACGTTATACGTTATACGTTATACGTTATACGTTATACGTTATACGTTCTACGTTAGTCGTTATACGTTATACGTTATACGTTATACTTTATACGTTATACGTTATACGTTATGCGTTACAGGATATACGTTATACGTTATACGTTATTGGTCATACCTTATACGTGATACGTCATACGTTATATGTTATACGTTATACGTTATACGTTATACGTTATACGTTATACGTTATACGTTATACGTTATACGTTATACGTTATACGTTATGCGTTATACGTTTTACGATATACGTTATACGTTATACGTTATACGTTATACGTTACAAGTTATACGTTATACGTTATACGTTATACGTTATACGTTATACGTTATACGTTATACGTTATACGTTATACGTTATACGTTATACGTTATACGTTATACGTTATACGTTATACGTTATACGTTATACGTTATACGTTATACGTTATACGTTATACGTTATACGTTATACGTTATACGTTATACGTTATACGTTATACGTTATACGTTATACGTTATAGGTCATACCTTATAGGAGATACGTCATACGTTATATGTTATACGTTATACGTTATACGTTATACGTTATACGTTATACGTTATACGTTATACGTTATACGTTATACGTTATACGTTATACGTTATACGTTATACGTTGTACGTTATACGTTATGCGTTATACGTTCTACGTTAGTCGTTATACGTTATACGTTATACGTTATACGTTATACGTTATACGTTATACGTTATACGTTATACGTTATACGTTATACGTTATACGTTATACGTTATACGTTATACGTTATACGTTATACGTTATACGTTATACGTTATACGTTATACGTTATACGTTATACGTTATACGTTATACGTTATACGTTATACGTTATACGTTATACGTTATACGTTGTACGTTATGCGTTATACGTTCTACGTTAGTCGTTATACGTTATACGTTATACGTTATACGTTATACGTTATACGTTATACGTTATACGTTATACGTTATACGTTATACGTTATACGTTATACGTTATACGTTATACGTTATACGTTATACGTTATACGTTATACGTTATACGTTATACGTTATACGTTATACGTTATACGTTATACGTTATACGTTATACGTTATACGTTATACGTTATACGTTATACGTTATACGTTATACGTTATACGTTATACGTTATAGGTCATACCTTATAGGAGATACGTCATACGTTATAGGTTATACGTTATACGTTATACGTTATACGTTATACGTTATACGTTAGAATTTATACGTTATACGTTATACGTTATACGTTATACGTTATACGTTATACGTTATACGTTATACGTTATACGTTATACGTTATACGTTATACGTTATACGTTATACGTTATACGTTCTACGTTAGTCGTTATACGTTATACGTTATACGTTATACGTTATACGTTATACGTTATACGTTATACGTTATACGTTATACGTTATACGTTATACGTTATACGTTATACGTTATACGTTATACGTTATACGTTATACGTTATACGTTATACGTTATACGTTATACGTTATACGTTATACGTTATACGTTATACGTTATACGTTATACGTTATACGTTATACGTTATACGTTATACGTTATACGTTATACGTTATACGTTATAGGTCATACCTTATAGGAGATACGTCATACGTTATAGGTTATACGTTATACGTTATACGTTATACGTTATACGTTATACGTTAGAATTTATACGTTATACGTTATACGTTATACGTTATACGTTATACGTTATACGTTATACGTTATACGTTATACGTTATACGTTATACGTTATACGTTATACGTTATACGTTATACGTTATACGTTATACGTTATACGTTATACGTTCTACGTTAGTCGTTATACGTTATACGTTATACGTTATACTTTATACGTTATACGTTATACGTTATGCGTTACAGGATATACGTTATACGTTATACGTTATTGGTCATACCTTATACGTGATACGTCATACGTTATATGTTATACGTTATACGTTATACGTTATGCGTTATACGTTAGACGTTATACGTTATACGTTATACGTTATACGTTATACGTGACACGTTATACGTTATACGTTATACGTTATACGTTATACGTTATACGTTATACGTTATACGTTATACGTTATACGTTATACGTTATACGTTATACGTTATACGTTATACGTTATACGTTATACGTTATACGTTATACGTTATACGTTATACGTTATACGTTATACGTTATACGTTATACGTTATACGTTATACGTTATACGTTATACGTTATACGTTATACGTTATACGTTATACGTTATACGTTATACGTTATACGTTATACGTTATACGTTATACGTTATACGTTATACGTTATACGTTATACGTTATACGTTATACGTTATACGTTATACGTTATAGGATATACGTTATGCGTTGCAGGATATACGTTATACGTTATACGTTATAGGTCGTACCTTATACGTGATACGTCATACGTTATACGTTCTACGTTATACGTTTCACGTTATACGTTATACGTTATACGTTATACGTTATACGTTATGCGTTATACGTTAGACGTTATACGTTATACGTTATACGTTATACGTTATACGTTATACGTTATACGTTATACGTTATACGTTATACGTTATACGTTATACGTTATACGTTATACGTTATACGTTATACGTTATACGTTATACGTTATACGTTATACGTTATACGTTATACGTTATACGTTATACGTTATACGTTATACGTTACAGGATATACGTTATACGTTATACGTTATAGGTCATACCTTATACGTGACACGTCATACGTTATATGTTATACGTTATACGTTATACGTTATACGTTATACGGTAGACGTTATACGTTATACGTTATACGTTATACGTTATACGTTATACGTCATACGTTATATGTTATACGTTATACGTTATACGTTATGCGTTATACGTTATACGTTATACGTTAAACATTATACGTTATACGTTATACGTTATACGTTATACGTTATACGTTATACGTTATACGTTATACGTTATACGTTATACGTTATACGTTATACGTTATACGTTATACGTTATACGTTATACGTTGTACGTTATACGTTATACGTTATACGTTATACGTTATACGTTATACGTTATACGTTATACGTTATACGTTATACGTTATACGTTATACGCTACGCGTTATGCGTTATAGGATATACGTTATGCGTTACAGGATATACGTTATACGTTATACGTTATAGGACATACCTTATACGTGATACGTCATACGTTATATGTTATACGTTATACGTTATACGTTATGCGTTATACGTTAGACGTTATACGTTATACGTTATACGTTATACTTTATACGTTATACGTTATGCGTTATACGTTATACGTTATACGTTATACGTTATACGTTATACGTTATACGTTATACGTTATACGTTATACGTTATACGTTATACGTTGTACGTTATACGTTATACGCTATGCGTTATGCGTTATAGGATATAGGTTATGCGTTACAGGATATACGTTATATGTTATACGTTATAGGTCATACCTTATACGTGATACGTCATACGTTATATGTTATACGTTATACGTTATAAGTTATGCGTTATACGTTAGACGCTATACGTTATACGTTATACGTTATACGTTATACGTTATACGTTATACGTTATACGTTATACGTTATACGTTATACGTTATACGTTATACGTTATACGTCATACGTTATACGTTATACGTTATACGTTATACGTTATACGTTATACGTTATACGTTATACGTTATACGTTATACGTTATACGTTACAGGATATACGTTATACGTTATACGTTATAGGTCATACCTTATACGTGACACGTTATACGTTATATGTTATACGTTATACGTTATACGTTATACGTTATACGGTAGACGTTATACGTTATACGTTATACGTTATACGTTATACGTCATACGTTATATGTTATACGTTATACGTTCTACGTTATACGTTTCACGTTATACGTTATACGTTATACGTTATACGTTATACGTTATACGTTATACGTTATGCGTTATACGTTATACGTTATACGTTATACGTTATACGTTATAGGATATACGTTATGCGTTGCAGGATATACGTTATACGTTATACGTTATAGGTCATACCTTATACGTGATACGTCATAAGTTATATGTTATACGTTATACGTTATACATTATGCGTTATACGTTAGACGTTATACGTTATACGTTATACGTTATACGTTATTGGTCATACCTTATACGTGATACGTCATACGTTATATGTTATACGTTATACGTTATACGTTATGCGTTATACGTTAGACGTTATACGTTATACGTTATACGTTATACGTTACACGTTACACGTTATACCTTATACGTTATACGTTATACGTTATACGTTATACGTTATACGTTATACGTTATACGTTATACGTTATACGTTATACGTTATACGTTATACGTTATACGTTATACGTTATACGTTATACGTTATACGTTATACGTTATACGTTATACGTTATACGTTATACGTTATACGTTATACGTTATACGTTATACGTTATACGTTATACGTTATACGTTATAGGTCATACCTTATAGGAGATACGTCATACGTTATATGTTATACGTTATACGTTATACGTTATACGTTATACGTTATACGTTATACGTTATACGTTATACGTTATACGTTATACGTTATACGTTATACGTTATACGTTGTACGTTATACGTTCTACGTTAGTCGTTATACGTTATACGTTATACGTTATACGTTATACGTTTTACGTTATACGTTATACGTTATACGTTATACGTTATACGTTATACGTTATACGTTATACGTTATACGTTATACGTTATACGTTATACGTTATACGTTATACGTTATACGTTATACGTTATACGTTATACGTTGTACGTTATACGTTGTACGTTATACGTTATGCGTTATACGTTCTACGTTAGTCGTTATACGTTATACGTTATACGTTATACGTTATACGTTATACGTTATACGTTATACGTTATACGTTATACGTTATACGTTATACGTTATACGTTATACGTTATACGTTATACGTTATACGTTATACGTTATACGTTACAGGATATACGTTATACGTTATACGTTATAGGTCATACCTTATACGTGACACGTCATACGTTATATGTTATACGTTATACGTTATACGTTATACGTTATACGGTAGACGTTATACGTTATACGTTATACGTTATACGTTATACGTCATACGTTATATGTTATACGTTATACGTTCTACGTTATACGTTTCACGTTATACGTTATAGGTTATACGTTATAGGTCATACCTTATACGTGATACGTCATACGTTATATGTTATACGTTATACGTTATACGTTATGCGTTATACGTTATACGTTATACGTTAAACATTATACGTTATACGTTATACGTTATACGTTATACGTTATACGTTATACGTTATACGTTATACGTTATACGTTATACGTTATACGTTATACGTTATACGTTATACGTTATACGTTATACGTTGTACGTTATACGTTATACGTTATACGTTATACGTTATACGTTATACGTTATACGTTATACGTTATACGTTATACGTTATACGTTATACGTTATACGTTATACGCTACGCGTTATGCGTTATAGGATATACGTTATGCGTTACAGGATATACGTTATACGTTATACGTTATAGGACATACCTTATACGTGATACGTCATACTTTATATGTTATACGTTATACGTTATACGTTATGCGTTATACGTTAGACGTTATACGTTATACGTTATACGTTATACTTTATACGTTATACGTTATGCGTTATACGTTATACGTTATACGTTATACGTTATACGTTATACGTTATACGTTATACGTTATACGTTATACGTTATACGTTATACGTTATACGTTATACGCTATGCGTTATGCGTTATAGGATATAGGTTATGCGTTACAGGATATACGTTATATGTTATACGTTATAGGTCATACCTTATACGTGATACGTCATACGTTATATGTTATACGTTATACGTTATAAGTTATGCGTTATACGTTAGACGCTATACGTTATACGTTATACGTTATACGTTATACGTTATACGTTATACGTTATACGTTATACGTTATACGTTATACGTTATACGTCATACGTTATACGTTATACGTTATACGTTATACGTTATACGTTATACGTTATACGTTATACGTTATACGTTATACGTTATACGTTATACGTTATACGTTACAGGATATACGTTATACGTTATACGTTATAGGTCATACCTTATACGTGACACGTTATACGTTATATGTTATACGTTATACGTTATACGTTATACGTTATACGGTAGACGTTATACGTTATACGTTATACGTTATACGTTATACGTCATAAGTTATATGTTATACGTTATACGTTCTACGTTATACGTTTCACGTTATACGTTATACGTTATACGTTATAGGTCATACCTCATACGTGATTCGTCATACGTTATATGTTATATGTTATACGTTATACGTTATGCGTTATACGTTATACGTTATACGTTATACGTTCAACATTATACGTTATACGTTATACGTTATACGTTATACGTTATACGTTATACGTTATACGTTATACGTTATACGTTATACGTTATACGTTATACGTTATACGTTATACGTTATGCGTTATACGTTATACGTTATACGTTATACGTTATACGTTATACGTTATACGTTATACGTTATACGTTATACGTTATACGTTATGCGTTATACGTTATACGTTATACGTTATACGTTATACGTTATAGGATATACGTTATGCGTTGCAGGATATACGTTATACGTTATACGTTATAGGTCATACCTTATACGTGATACGTCATACGTTATATGTTACACGTTATACGTTATACGTTATACGCTATACGTTAGACGTTATACGTTATACATTATACGTTATACGTTATACGTTCTACGTTCTACGTTTCACGATATACGTTATACGTTATACGTTATACGTTGTACGTTATGCGTTATACGTTATACGTTATACGTTATACGTTATACGTTATACGCTATACGTTATACGTTATACGTTATACGTTATACGTTATACGTTATACGTTATACGTTATACGTTATACGTTATACGTTATACGTTATACGTTATACGTTATACGTTATACGTTATACGTTATACGTTATACGTTATACGTTATACGTTATACGTTATACGTTATACGTTATACGTTATACGTTATACGTTACAGGATATACGTTATACGTTATAGGTCATACCTTATACGTGACACGTTATACGTTATATGTTATTTTTTTTTTTTTTTTTTTTTTATTTTTTTATTAACGTGGGGGAAATCTTCGAAAGACCCCCCCGCCGCCTGGGGAGGGGCGGGGGGAGTGTGGGATTCCCCGCGCCCGGAAGGAAACCCATCGGGCGCGGGACCTACCCACTAAAACCCACCACGGTGGCCATCCTCGCACTATGCAGGGGGAGCACCTGGGACCGAAGATATCATAACATCAGGTGCTCCCCCGTGCAGGGCTCTCGCGCCCGTGTCCTCCCGTTCCAGGGAAGGGAGGGGGTACTTCACCCTCCCTTCCCTGTTTTCTCCTCGGCGCTCTGGCGCCCGACGTCGGAGCAGGGCCACACTGCTCCGACGTCCCACTCCCGGGGGCCGCCCGAGGGCGGCCGCGAGTCCCACACTCGCGACCGCCCACGGCCCCCATAGCCGCGCCGGAGGCACGGCCCTGGGACCGTGCCGTCGGCGCGGCCGCACCCCGGCTCGTACGCTCCCGAGGGCGGCTCTGGCCTCTCCGCCCTCGAGAGCGTCGCCGTCCCTTATTCCTCCCACCCCTCAGACGACGGGCGGTGGCACGAGCCTCAAGGGCTACGCACCCCCGCCCGCCGCTCTCAGGGTGGCCTCCCCAGCCCTTCCGGAGGCCCACCCGCCCCCGGCCTCGGACGAGGCCTCGCTCGCGGTCTCCCGCTCTCGCGAATGCGGCTCGCGGCCTCCTTCCGCGAGATTACCTCCTCGCAGAAGGAGGCCACGGCCCGCCACTTCGTCTCGCTGCCGAGCATGGCCTGTACCACGCCCGGCAGCGATAGGTCCGCCCCAATCACGGCCGTGAGGACACGGCGCTCCACCCCCCAGGCCGGACACACCTCGAGGGTGTGTTGCGCCGTGTCCTCGTCCGCTGGACAGTGCCAGCAGCGCGCCGCCTCTTCCACACCGATCCGGCACAGGTACTGACCGAAGCATCCGTGCCCGGACAGCACCTGCACCAACCGGTAGGTGAGTGAGCCGAAGCGCCTACCCAGCCACTCAAACAGGACCGGCCGGATAGCCCGGACAGTCCTCTGGCCGAACAACGGCTCGGCCAGCCGCTGCTGCCAAAGCTGCAGCATGGACTCCCGGGCCTGGCGCCTCAGGGCCTCCACCTCGCAGCCCGCCAGGACCACCCCATCCTCGCGGGCGCGCATGCGGCCCTCGTAGAAAGCCGCATGCGCGCCCGCGATCAAGTCCGCCGGGGGTAGCCCTGACAGGACGCTCGCCGCCTCATATACGTTATATGTTATACGTTATACGTTATACGTTATACGTTATACGGTAGACGTTATACGTTATACGTTATACGTTATACGTTATACGTCATACGTTATATGTTATACGTTATACGTTCTACGTTATACGTCTCACGTTATACGTTATACTTTATACGTTATAGGTCATACCTTATACGTGATTCGTCATACGTTATATGTTATACGTTATACGTTATACGTTTTGCGTTATACGTTATACGTTATACGTTAAACATTATACGTTATACGTTATACGTTATACGTTATACGTTATACGTTATACGCTACGCGTTATGCGTTATAGGATATACGTTATGCGTTACAGGATATACGTTATATGTTATACGTTATAGGTCATACCTTATACGTGATACGTCATACGTTATATGTTATACGTTATACGTTATACGTTATGCGTTATACGTTAGACGTTATACGTTATACGTTATACGTTATACTTTATACGTTATACGTTATACGTTATACGTTATACGTTATACGTTATACGTTATACGTTATACGTTATACGTTATACGTTATACGTTATACGTTATACGTTATACGTTATACGTTATACGTTATACGCTATGCGTTATGCGTTATAGGATACAGGTTATGCGTTACAGGATATACGTTATATGTTATACGTTATAGGTCATACCTTATACGTGATACGTCATACGTTATATGTTATACGTTATACGTTATACGTTATGCGTTATACGTTATACGTTATACGTTATACGTTATACGTTATACGTTATACGTTATACGTTATACGTTATACGTTATACGTTATACGTTATACGTTATACGTTATACGTTATACGTTATACGTTATACGTTATACGTTATACGTTATACGTTATACGTTATACGTTATACGTTATACGTTATACGTTATACGTTATACGTTATACGTTATACGTTATACGTTATACGTTATACGTTATACGTTATACGTTATACGTTATACGTTATACGTTATACGTTATACGTTATACGTTATACGTTATACGTTATACGTTATACGTTATACGTTATACGTTATACGCTATGCGTTATGCGTTATAGGATATACGTTATGCGTTATAGGATATACGTTATACGTTATACGTTATAGGTCATACCTTATACGTGATACGTCATACGTTATATGTTATACGTTATACGTTATATGTTATACGTTATACGTTATACGTTATACGTTATACGTTATACGTTATCCGTTATACGTTATACGTTATACGTTACACGTTATACGTTATACGTTATACGTTTTACGTTATACGTTACATGTTATACGTTATACGTTACACGTTATACGTTGTACGTTATACGTTCTACGTTATACCTTAGACGTTATACGTTATACGTTATACGTCATAGGTTATACGTTATACGTTATACGTTATACGTTATACGTTATGCGTTATACGTTTTACGATATACGTTATACGTTATACGTTATACGTTATAAGTTATACGTTATATGTTATACGTTATACGGTATACGTTATACGTTATACGTTATACGTTACACGTTATACGTTTTACGTTATACTTTATACGTTAGACGTTATACGTTATACGTTATACGTTATACGTCATACGTTATACGTTATACGTTATACGCTATGCGTTATGCGTTATAGGATATACGTTATGCGTTATAGGATATACGTTATACGTTATACGTTATAGGTCATTCCTTATACGTGATACGTCATACGTTATATGTTATACGTTATACGTTATACGTTGTACGTTATACGTTACACGTTATACGTTATACGTTGTAC
This sequence comes from Ptiloglossa arizonensis, assembly GCF_051014685.1. Classification (NCBI taxonomy): domain Eukaryota; kingdom Metazoa; phylum Arthropoda; class Insecta; order Hymenoptera; family Colletidae; genus Ptiloglossa; species Ptiloglossa arizonensis. The sequence goes on from NW_027478870.1 coordinate 236,840, forward strand.
GTTTTACGTTATACGTTACATGTTATACGTTATACGTTACACGTTTTACGTTGTACGTTATACGTTCTACGTTATACGTTAGACGTTATACGTTATACGTTATACGTTATACGTTATACGTTATACGTTCTACGTTATACGTTTTACGTTATACGTTATACGTTATACGTTATACGTTGTACGTTATACGTTATGCGTTATACGTTCTACGTTATTCGTTATACGTTATACGTTATACGTTATACGTTATACGTTATACGTTATACGTTATACGTTATACGTTATACGTTATACGTTATACGTTATACGTTATACGTTATACGTTATACGTTATACGTTATACGTTATGCGTTATACGTTATACGTTATACGTTATACGTTATACGTTATACGTTATACGTTATACGTTATACGTTATACGTTATACGTTATACGTTATACGTTATACGTTATACGTTATACGTTATACGTTATGCGTTATACGTTTTACGATATACGTTATACGTTATACGTTATACGTTATACGTTGTACGTTATACGTTATACGTTACACGTTATACGTTATACGTTATACGTTATACGTTATACGTTATACGTTATACGTTATACGTTATACGTTATACGTTATACGTTATACGTTATACGTTATACGTTATACGTTATACGTTATACGTTATACGTTATACGTTATACGTTATACGTTATACGTTATACGTTATACGTTATACGTTATACGTTATACGCTACGCGTTATGCGTTATAGGATATACGTTATGCGTTGCAGGATATACGTTATACGTTATACGTTATAGGTCATACCATATACGTGATACGTCATACGTTATATGTTATACGTTATAGGTTATACGTTATACGCTATACGTTAGACGTTATACGTTATACATTATACGTTATACGTTATACGTTATACGTTCTACGTTCTACGTTTCACGATATACGTTATACGTTATACGTTATACGTTATACGTTATGCGTTATACGTTATACGTTATACGTTATACGTTATACGTTATACGTTATACGTTATACGTTATACGTTATACGTTATACGTTATACGTTATACGTTATACGTTATACGTTATACGTTATACGTTATACGTTATACGTTATAGGTCATTCCTTATACGTGATACGTCATACGTTATATGTTATACGTTATACGTTATACGTTTTACGTTATACGTTATACGTTATACGTTATACGTCATACGTTATATGTTATACGTTATACGTTATACGTTATGCGTTATACGTTATACGTTATACGTTAAACATTATACGTTATACGTTATACGTTATACGTTATACGTTATACGTTATACGTTATACGTTATACGTTATACGTTATACGTTATACGTTATACGTTATATGTTATACGTTATACGTTATACGTTATACGTTATACGTTATAGGTCATACCTTATACGTTATGCGTTATACGTTTTACGATATACGTTATACGTTATACGTTATACGTTATACGTTGTACGTTATACGTTATACGTTACACGTTATACGTTATACGTTATACGTTATACGTTATACGTTATACGTTATACGTTATACGTTATACGTTATACGTTATACGTTATACGTTATACGTTAGACGTTATACGTTATACGTTATACGTTATACGTTATACGTTATACGTTATACGTTATACGTTATACGCTACGCGTTATGCGTTATAGGATATACGTTATGCGTTGCAGGATATACGTTATACGTTATACGTTATAGGTCATACCATATACGTGATACGTCATACGTTATATGTTATACGTTATAGGTTATACGTTATACGCTATACGTTAGACGTTATACGTTATACATTATACGTTATACGTTATACGTTCTACGTTCTACGTTTCACGATATACGTTATACGTTATACGTTATACGTTATACGTTATGCGTTATACGTCATACGTTATACGTTATACGTTATACGTTATACGCTATACGTTATACGTTATACGTTATACGTTATACGTTATACGTTATACGTTATACGTTATACGTTATACGTTATACGTTATACGTTATACGTTATACGTTATACGTTATACGTTATACGTTATACGTTATACGTTATACGTTATACGTTATACGTTATACGTTATACGTTATACGTTACAGGATATACGTTATACGTTATACGTTATAGGTCATACCTTATACGTGACACGTTATACGTTATATGTTATACGTTATACGTTGTATGTTATACGTTCTACGTTATACGTTTTACGTTATACGTTATACGTTATACGTTATACGTTGTACGTTATACGTTATGCGTTATACGTTCTACGTTATTCGTTATACGTTATACGTTATACGTTATACGTTATACGTTATACGTTATACGTTACAGGATATACGTTATACGTTATACGTTATAGGTCATACCTTATACGTGACACGTTATACGTTATATGTTATACGTTATACGTTATACGTTATACGTTATACGGTAGACGTTATACGTTATACGTTATACGTTATACGTTATACGTCATACGTTATATGTTATACGTTATACGTTCTACGTTATACGTTATACGTTATAGGTCATACCTTATACGTGATTCGTCATACGTTATATGTTATACGTTATACGTTATACGTTATGCGTTATACGTTATACGTTATACGTTAAACATTATACGTTATACGTTATACGTTATACGTTATACGTTATACGTTATACGTTATACGTTATACGTTATACGTTATACGTTATACGTTATACGTTATATGCTATACGTTATACGTTATACGTTATACGTTATACGTTATACGTTATACGTTATACGTTATACGTTATACGTTATACGTTATACGTTATACGTTATACGTTATACGTTATACGTTATACGTTATACGTTATACGTTATACGTTATACGTTATACGTTATACGTTATACGTTATACGTTATACGTTATACGTTATACGTTATACGCTATGCGTTATGCGTTATAGGATATACGTTATGCGTTATAGGATATACGTTATACGTTATACGTTATAGGTCATACCTTATACGTGATACGTCATACGTTATATGTTATGCGTTATACGTTGTATGTTATACGTTATACGTTACACGTTATACGTTATACGTTATACGTTATCCGTTATACGTTATACGTTATACGTTACACGTTATACGTTATACGTTATACGTTTTACGTTATACGTTACATGTTATACGTTATACGTTACACGTTATACGTTGTACGTTATACGTTCTACGTTATACCTTAGACGTTATACGTTATACGTTATACGTCATAGGTTATACGTTATACGTTATACGTTATACGTTATACGTTATGCGTTATACGTTTTACGATATACGTTATACGTTATACGTTATACGTTATAAGTTATACGTTATATGTTATACGTTATACGTTATACGTTATACGTTATACGTTATACGTTACACGTTATACGTTTTACGTTATACTTTATACGTTAGACGTTATACGTTATACGTTATACGTTATACGTTATACGTTATACGTTATACGTTATACGTTATACGCTATGCGTTATGCGTTATAGGATATACGTTATGCGTTATAGGATATACGTTATACGTTATACGTTATAGGTCATTCCTTATACGTGATACGTCATACGTTATATGTTATACGTTATACGTTATACGTTTTACGTTATACGTTATACGTTATACGTTATACGTCATACGTTATACGTTATACGTTATACGTCATACGTCATAGGTTATACGTTATACGTTATGCGTTATACGTTCTACGTTATTCGTTATACGTTATACGTTATACGTTATACGTTATACGTTATACGTTATACGTTATCCGTTATACGTTATACGTTGTACGTTATACGTTACACGTCTTACGTTATACGTTGTACGTTTTACGTTATACGTTACATGTTATACGTTATACGTTACACGTTTTACGTTGTACGTTATACGTTCTACGTTATACGTTAGACGTTATACGTTATACGTTATACGTTATACATTATACGTTATACGTTATACGTTATACGTTATACGTTATACGTTATACGTTATACGTTATACGTTATGCGTTATACGTTATACGTTATACGTTATACGTTATACGTTATACGTTATACGTTATACGTTATACGTTTTACGTTATACGTTATACGTTATACGTTATACGTTGTACGTTATACGTTATACGTTATACGCTATGCGTTATACGTTTTACGATATACGTTATACGTTATACGTTATACCTTATAAGTTATACGTTATACGTTATACGTTATACGTTATACGTTATACGTTATACGTTATACGTTATACGTTATACGTTATACGTTATACGTTAGACGTTGTACGTTATACGTTATACGTTATACGTTATACGTTATACGTTCTACGTTATACGTTTTACGTTATACGTTCTACGTTATACGTTTTACGTTATACGTTATACGTTATACGTTATACGTTGTACGTTATACGTTATGCGTTATACGTTCTACGTTATTCGTTATACGTTATACGTTATACGTTATACGTTATACGTTATACGTTATACGTTATACGTTATACGTTATACGTTATACGTTATACGTTATACGTTATACTTTATACGTTATACGTTGTACGTTATACGTTCTACGTTATACCTTAGACGTTATACGTTATACGTTATACGTCATAGGTTATACGTTATACGTTATACGTTATACGTTATACGTTATGCGTTATACGTTTTACGATATACGTTATACGTTATACGTTATGCGTTATAAGTTATACGTTATATGTTATACGTTATACGTTATACGTTATACGTTATACGTTATACGTTACACGTTATACGTTTTACGTTATACTTTATACGTTAGACGTTATACGTTATACGTTATACGTTATACGTTATACGTTATACGTTATACGTTATACGTTATACGCTATGCGTTATGCGTTATAGGATATACGTTATGCGTTATAGGATATACGTTATACGTTATACGTTATAGGTCATTCCTTATACGTGATACGTCATACGTTATATGTTATACGTTATACGTTATACGTTTTACGTTATACGTTATACGTTATACGTTATACGTCATACGTTATACGTTATACGTTATACGTCATACGTCATAGGTTATACGTTATACGTTATGCGTTATACGTTCTACGTTATTCGTTATACGTTATACGTTATACGTTATACGTTATACGTTATACGTTATACGTTATCCGTTATACGTTATACGTTGTACGTTATACGTTACACGTCTTACGTTATACGTTGTACGTTTTACGTTATACGTTACAAGTTATACGTTATACGTTACACGTTTTACGTTGTACGTTATACGTTCTACGTTATACGTTAGACGTTATACGTTATACGTTATACGTTATACATTATACGTTATACGTTATACGTTATACGTTATACGTTATACGTTATACGTTATACGTTATACGTTATGCGTTATACGTTATACGTTATACGTTATACGTTATACGTTATACGTTATACGTTATACGTTATACGTTTTACGTTATACGTTATACGTTATACGTTATACGTTGTACGTTATACGTTATACGTTATACGCTATGCGTTATACGTTTTACGATATACGTTATACGTTATACGTTATAAGTTATACGTTTTACGTTATACGTTATACGTTATACGTTATACGTTATACGTTATACGTTATACGTTATACGTTATACGTTATACGTTATACGTTAGACGTTGTACGTTATACGTTATACGTTATACGTTATACGTTATACGTTCTACGTTATACGTTTTACGTTATACGTTCTACGTTATACGTTTTACGTTATACGTTATACGTTATACGTTATACGTTGTACGTTATACGTTATGCGTTATACGTTCTACGTTATTCGTTATACGTTATACGTTATACGTTATACGTTATACGTTATACGTTATACGTTATACGTTATACGTTATACGTTATACGTTATACGTTATACGTTATACTTTATACGTTATACGTTATACGTTATACGTTATGCGTTATACGTTATACGTTATACGTTATACGTTATACGTTATACGTTATACGTTATACGTTATACGTTATACGTTATACGTTATACGTTATACGTTATACGTTATACGTTATACGTTATACGTTATGCGTTATACGTTCTACGATATACGTTATACGTTATACGTTATACGTTATACGTTGTACGTTATACGTTATACGTTACACGTTATACGTTATACGTTATACGTTATACGTTATACGTTATACGTTATACGTTATACGTTACACGTTATACGTTATACGTTATACGTTATACGTTATACGTTATACGTTATACGTTATACGTTATACGTTATACGTTATACGTTATACGTTATACGTTATACGTTATACGTTATACGTTATACGTTATACGTTATACGTTATACGTTATACGTTATACGTTATACGTTATACGTTATACGTTATACGTTATACGTTATACGTTATACGTTATACGTTATACGTTATACGTTATACGTTATACGTTATACGTTATAGGTCATTCCTTATACGTGATACGTCATACGTTATATGTTATACGTTATACGTTATACGTTTTACGTTATACGTTATACGTTATACGTTATACGTCATACGTTATACGTTATACGTTATACGTCATACGTCATAGGTTATACGTTATACGTTATGCGTTATACGTTCTACGTTATTCGTTATACGTTATACGTTATACGTTATACGTTATACGTTATACGTTATACGTTATACGTTATACGTTATCCGTTATACGTTATACGTTGTACGTTATACGTTACACGTCTTACGTTATACGTTGTACGTTTTACGTTATACGTTACATGTTATACGTTATACGTTACACGTTTTACGTTGTACGTTATACGTTCTACGTTATACGTTAGACGTTATACGTTATACGTTATACGTTATACATTATACGTTATACGTTATACGTTATACGTTATACGTTATACGTTATACGTTATACGTTATACGTTATGCGTTATACGTTATACGTTATACGTTATACGTTATACGTTATACGTTATACGTTATACGTTATACGTTTTACGTTATACGTTATACGTTATACGTTATACGTTGTACGTTATACGTTATACGTTATACGTTATGCGTTATACGTTTTACGATATACGTTATACGTTATACGTTATACGTTATACGTTATACGTTATACGTTATACGTTATACGTTATACGTTATACGTTATACGTTATACGTTATACGTTATACGTTATACGTTATACGTTATACGTTATAGGTCATTCCTTATACGTGATACGTCATACGTTATATGTTATACGTTATACGTTATACGTTTTACGTTATACGTTATACGTTATACGTTATACGTCATACGTTATACGTTATACGTTATACGTCATACGTCATAGGTTATACGTTATACGTTATGCGTTATACGTTCTACGTTATTCGTTATACGTTATACGTTATACGTTATACGTTATACGTTATACGTTATACGTTATACGTTATACGTTATCCGTTATACGTTATACGTTGTACGTTATACGTTACACGTCTTACGTTATACGTTGTACGTTTTACGTTATACGTTACATGTTATACGTTATACGTTACACGTTTTACGTTGTACGTTATACGTTCTACGTTATACGTTAGACGTTATACGTTATACGTTATACGTTATACATTATACGTTATACGTTATACGTTATACGTTATACGTTATACGTTATACGTTATACGTTATACGTTATGCGTTATACGTTATACGTTATACGTTATACGTTATACGTTATACGTTATACGTTATACGTTATACGTTTTACGTTATACGTTATACGTTATACGTTATACGTTGTACGTTATACGTTATACGTTATACGTTATGCGTTATACGTTTTACGATATACGTTATACGTTATACGTTATACGTTATAAGTTATACGTTATACGTTATACGTTATACGTTATACGTTATACGTTATACGTTATACGTTATACGTTATACGTTATACGTTATACGTTATACGTTATACGTTAGACGTTGTACGTTATACGTTATACGTTATACGTTATACGTTATACGTTATACGTTATACGTTATACGTTATACGTTATACGTTAAACGTTATACGTTATACGTTATACGTTATACGTTATACGTTATACGTTATACGTTATACGTTATACGTTATACGTTATACGTTATACGTTATACGTTATACGTCATACGTTATACGTTATACGTTATACGTCATACGTCATAGGTTATACGTTATACGTTATGCGTTATACGTTCTACGTTATTCGTTATACGTTATACGTTATACGTTATACGTTATACGTTATACGTTATACGCTATGCGTTATGCGTTATAGGATATACGTTATGCGTTATAGGATATACGTTATACGTTATACGTTATAGGTCATTCCTTATACGTGATACGTCATACGTTATATGTTATACGTTATACGTTATACGTTTTACGTTATACGTTATACGTTATACGTTATACGTCATACGTTATACGTTATACGTTATACGTTATACGTCATACGTCATAGGTTATACGTTATACGTTATGCGTTATACGTTCTACGTTATTCGTTATACGTTATACGTTATACGTTATACGTTATACGTTATACGTTATACGTTATACGTTATCCGTTATACGTTATACGTTGTACGTTATACGTTACACGTCTTAAGTTATACGTTGTACGTTTTACGTTATACGTTACATGTTATACGTTATACGTTACACGTTTTACGTTGTACGTTATACGTTCTACGTTATACGTTAGACGTTATACGTTATACGTTATACGTTATACATTATACGTTATACGTTATACGTTATACGTTATACGTTATACGTTATACGTTATACGTTATACGTTATACGTTATACGTTATACGTTATACGTTATACGTTATACGTTATACGTTATACGTTATACGTTATACGTTATACGTTATACGTTATACGTTATACGTTATACGTTATACGTTATACGTTATACGTTATAGGTCATTCCTTATACGTGATACGTCATACGTTATATGTTATACGTTATACGTTATACGTTTTACGTTATACGTTATACGTTATACGTTATACGTCATACGTTATACGTTATACGTTATACGTCATACGTCATAGGTTATACGTTATACGTTATGCGTTATACGTTCTACGTTATTCGTTATACGTTATACGTTATACGTTATACGTTATACGTTATACGTTATACGTTATACGTTATACGTTATACGTTATCCGTTATACGTTATACGTTGTACGTTATACGTTACACGTCTTACGTTATACGTTGTACGTTTTACGTTATACGTTACATGTTATACGTTATACGTTACACGTTTTACGTTGTACGTTATACGTTCTACGTTATACGTTAGACGTTATACGTTATACGTTATACGTTATACATTATACGTTATACGTTATACGTTATACGTTATACGTTATACGTTATACGTTATACGTTATACGTTATGCGTTATACGTTATACGTTATACGTTATACGTTATACGTTATACGTTATACGTTATACGTTATACGTTTTACGTTATACGTTATACGTTATACGTTATACGTTGTACGTTATACGTTATACGTTATACGTTATGCGTTATACGTTTTACGATATACGTTATACGTTATACGTTATACGTTATAAGTTATACGTTATACGTTATACGTTATACGTTATACGTTATACGTTATACGTTATACGTTATACGTTATACGTTATACGTTATACGTTAGACGTTGTACGTTATACGTTATACGTTATACGTTATACGTTATACGTTCTACGTTATACGTTTTACGTTATACGTTCTACGTTATACGTTTTACGTTATACGTTATACGTTATACGTTATACGTTGTACGTTATACGTTATGCGTTATACGTTCTACGTTATTCGTTATACGTTATACGTTATACGTTATACGTTATACGTTATACGTTATACGTTATACGTTATACGTTATACGTTATACGTTATACGTTATACGTTATACTTTATACGTTATACGTTATACGTTATACGTTATGCGTTATACGTTATACGTTATACGTTATACGTTATACGTTATACGTTATACGTTATACGTTATACGTTATACGTTATACGTTATACGTTATACGTTATACGTTATACGTTATACGTTATACGTTATACGTTATGCGTTATACGTTTTACGATATACGTTATACGTTATACGTTATACGTTATACGTTGTACGTTATACGTTATACGTTACACGTTATACGTTATACGTTATACGTTATACGTTATACGTTATACGTTATACGTTATACGTTATACGTTATACGTTATACGTTAAACGTTATACGTATACGTTATACGTTATACGTTATACGTTATACGTTATACGTATACGTTATACGTTATACGTTATACGTTATACGTTATACGTTATACGTTACAGGATATACGTTATACGTTATACGTTATAGGTCATACCTTATACGTGACACGTTGTACGTTATATGTTATACGTTATACGTTATACGTTATACGTTATACGGTAGACGTTATACGTTATACGTTATACGTTATACGTTATACGTCATACGTTATATGTTATACGTTATACGTTCTACGTTATACGTTTCACGTTATACGTTATACGTTATACGTTATAGGTCATACCTTATACGTGATTCGTCATACGTTATATGTTATACGTTATACGTTATACGTTATGCGTTATACGTTATACGTTATACGTTAAACATTATACGTTATACGTTATACGTTATACGTTATACGTTATACGTTCTACGTTATACGTTTCACGTTATACGTTATACGTTATACGTTATAGGTCATACCTTATACGTGATTCGTCATACGTTATACGTTATACGTTATACGTTATACGTTATACGTTATACGTTATACGTTATACGTTATACGTTATACGTTATACGTTATACGTTATACGTTATACGTTATACGTTATACGTTATACGTTATACGTTATAGCTCATTCCTTATACGTGATACGTCATACGTTATATGTTATACGTTATACGTTATACGTTTTACGTTATACGTTATACGTTATACGTTATACGTCATACGTTATACGTTATACGTTATACTTCATACGTCATAGGTTATACGTTATACGTTATGCGTTATACGTTCTACGTTATTCGTTATACGTTATACGTTATACGTTATACGTTATACGTTATACGTTATACGTTATACGTTATACGTTATCCGTTATACGTTATACGTTGTACGTTATACGTTACACGTCTTACGTTATACGTTGTACGTTTTACGTTATACGTTACATGTTATACGTTATACGTTACACGTTTTACGTTGTACGTTATACGTTCTACGTTATACGTTAGACGTTATACGTTATACGTTATACGTTATACATTATACGTTATACGTTATACGTTATACGTCATACGTTATACGTTATACGTTATACGTTATACGTTATACGTTACAGGATATACGTTATACGTTATACGTTATACGTTACAGGATATACGTTATACGTTATACGTTATACGTTACAGGATATACGTTATACGTTATACGTTATACGTTACAGGATATACGTTATACGTTATACGTTACAGGTCATACCTTATACGTGACACGTTATACGTTATATGTTATACGTTATACGTTATACGTTATACGTTATACGTTATACGTTATACGGTAGACGTTATACGTTATACGTTATACGTTATACGTTATACGTTATACGTCATACGTTATATGTTATACGTTATACGTTCCACGTTATACGTTTCACGTTATACGTTATACATTATACGTTATAGGTCATACCTTGTACGTGATTCGTCATACGTTATATGTTATACGTTATACGTTATACGTTATGCGTTATACGTTATACGTTATACGTTAAACATTATACGTGATACGTTATACGTTATACGTTATACGTTATACATTATACGTTATACGTTATACGTTGTACGTTATACGTTATGCGTTATACGTTCTACGTTATTCGTTATACGTTATACGTTATACGTTATACGTTATACGTTATACGTTATACGTTATACGTTATACGTTATACGTTATACGTTATACGTTATACGTTATACGTTATACTTTATACGTTATACGTTATACGTTATACGTTATGCGTTATACGTTATACGTTATACGTTATACGTTATACGTTATACGTTATACGTTATACGTTATACGTTATACGTTATACGTTATACGTTATACGTTATACGTTATACGTTATACGTTATACGTTATACGTTATGCGTTATACGTTTTACGATATACGTTATACGTTATACGTTATACGTTATACGTTGTACGTTATACGTTATACGTTACACGTTATACGTTATACGTTATACGTTATACGTTATACGTTATACGTTATACGTTATACGTTATACGTTATACGTTATACGTTATACGTTAAACGTTATACGTTATACGTTATACGTTATACGTTATACGTTATACGTTATACGTTATACGTTATACGTTATACGTTATACGTTATACGTTATACGTTACAGGATATACGTTATACGTTATACGTTATAGGTCATACCTTATACGTGACACGTTGTACGTTATATGTTATACGTTATACGTTATACGTTATACGTTATACGGTAGACGTTATACGTTATACGTTATACGTTATACGTTATACGTCATACGTTATATGTTATACGTTATACGTTCTACGTTATACGTTTCACGTTATACGTTATACGTTATACGTTATAGGTCATACCTTATACGTGATTCGTCATACGTTATATGTTATACGTTATACGTTATACGTTATGCGTTATACGTTATACGTTATACGTTAAACATTATACGTTATACGTTATACGTTATACGTTATACGTTATACGTTATACGTTATACGTTATACGTAATACGTTATACGTTATACGTTATGCGTTATACGTTATACGTTATACGTTATACGTTATACGTTATAGGATATACGTTATGCGTTGCAGGATATACGTTATACGTTATACGTTATAGGTCATACCTTATACGTGATACGTCATAAGTTATATGTTATACGTTATACGTTATACGTTATGCGTTATACGTTAGACGTTATACGTTATACGTTATACGTTATACGTTATTGGTCATACCTTATACGTGATACGTCATACGTTATATGTTATACGTTATACGTTATACGTTATGCGTTATACGTTAGACGTTATACGTTATACGTTATACGTTATACGTTATACGTTACACGTTATACGTTATACGTTATACGTTATACGTTATACGTTATACGTTATACGTTATACGTTATACGTTATACGTTATACGTTATACGTTATACGTTATACGTTATACGTTATACGTTATACGTTATACGTTATACGTTATACGTTATACGTTATACGTTATACGTTATACGTTATACGTTATACGTTATACGTTATACGTTATACGTTATACGTTATACGTTATACGTTATACGTTATACGTTATACGTTACAGGATATACGTTATACGTTATACGTTACAGGTCATACCTTATACGTGACACGTTATACGTTATATGTTATACGTTATACGTTATACGTTATACGTTATACGGTAGACGTTATACGTTATACGTTATACGTTATACGTTATACGTCATACGTTATATGTTATACGTTATACGTTCCACGTTATACGTTTCACGTTATACGTTATACGTTATACGTTATAGGTCATACCTTGTACGTGATTCGTCATACGTTATATGTTATACGTTATACGTTATACGTTATGCGTTATACGTTATACGTTATACGTTAAACATTATACGTTATACGTTATACGTTATACGTTATACGTTATACATTATACGTTATACGTTATACGTTATACGTTATACGTTATACGTTATATGTTATACGTTATACGTTATACGTTATACGTTATACGTTATACGTTATGCGTTATACGTTTTACGATATACGTTATACGTTATACGTTATACGTTATACGTTGTACGTTATACGTAATACGTTACACGTTATACGTTATACGTTATACGTTATACGTTATACGTTATACGTTATACGTTATACGTTATACGTTATACGTCATACGTTATACGTTATACGTTATACGTCATACGTCATAGGTTATACGTTATACGTTATACGTTATACGTTATACGTCATACGTTATACGTTATACGTTATACGTCATACGTCATAGGTTATACGTTATACGTTATGCGTTATACGTTCTACGTTATTCGTTATACGTTATACGTTATACGTTATACGTTATACGTTATACGTTATACGTTATCCGTTATACGTTATACGTTGTACGTTATACGTTACACGTCTCACGTTATACGTTGTACGTTTTACGTTATACGTTACATGTTATACGTTATACGTTACACGTTTTACGTTGTACGTTATACGTTCTGCGTTATACGTTAGACGTTATACGTTATACGTTATACGTTATACATTGTACGTTATACGTTATACGTTATACGTTATACGTTATACGTTATACGTTATACGTTATACGTTATACGTTATGCGTTATACGTTATACGTTATACGTTATACGTTATACGTTATACGTTATACGTTATACGTTATACGTTTTACGTTATACGTTATACGTTATACGTTATACGTTGTACGTTATACGTTATACGTTATACGTTATGCGTTATACGTTTTACGATATACGTTATACGTTATACGTTATACGTTATAAGTTATACGTTATACGTTATACGTTATACGTTATACGTTATACGTTATACGTTATACGTTATACGTTATACGTTATACGTTATACGTTAGACGTTCTACGTTATACGTTATACGTTATACGTTATACGTTATACGTTCTACGTTATACGTTTTACGTTATACGTTCTACGTTATACGTTTTACGTTATACGTTATACGTTATACGTTATACGTTGTACGTTATACGTTATGCGTTATACGTTCTACGTTATTCGTTATACGTTATACGTTATACGTTATACGTTATACGTTATACGTTATACGTTATACGTTATACGTTATACGTTATACGTTATACGTTATACGTTATACTTTATACGTTATACGTTATACGTTATACGTTGTGCGTTATACGTTATACGTTATACGTTATACGTTATACGTTATACGTTATACGCTATACGTTATACGTTATACGTTATACGTTATACGTTATACTTTATACGTTATACGTTATACGTTATACGTTGTGCGTTATACGTTATACGTTATACGTTATACGTTATACGTTATACGTTATGCGTTATACGTTATACGTTATACGTAATACGTTATACGTTATACGTTGTACGTTATACGTTATGCGTTATACGTTCTACGTTATTCGTTATACGTTATACGTTATACGTTATACGTTATACGTTATACGTTATACGTTATACGTTATACGTTATACGTTATACGTTATACGTTATACGTTATACGTTATACGTTATACGTTATACGTTATACGTTATACGTTGTACGTTATACGTTATACGTTATACGTTATACGTTATACGTTGTACGTTATACGTTATGCGTTGTACGTTATACGTTATGCGTTATACGTTCTACGTTATTCGTTATACGTTATACGTTATACGTTATACGTTATACGTTATACGTTATACGTTGTACGTTATACGTTATACGTTATACGTTATACGTTATACGTTGTACGTTATACGTTATGCGTTATACGTTCTACGTTATTCGTTATACGTTATACGTTATACGTTATACGTTATACGTTATACGTTATACGTTATACGTTATACGTTATACGTTATACTTTATACGTTATACGTTATACGTTATACGTTGTGCGTTATACGTTATACGTTATACGTTATACGTTATACGTTATACGTTATACGCTATACGTTATACGTTATACGTTATACGTTATACGTTATACGTTATACGTTATACGTTATACGTTATACGTTATGCGTTATACGTTTTACGATATACGTTATACGTTATACGTTATACGTTATACGTTGTACGTTATACGTTATACGTTACACGTTATACGTTATACGTTATACGTTATACGTTATACGTTATACGTTATACGTTATACGTTATACGTTATACGTTATACGTTAAAGGTTATACGTTATACGTTATACGTTATACGTTATACGTTATACGTTATACGTTATACGTTATACGTTATACGTTATACGTTATACGTTATACGTTATACGTTACAGGATATACGTTATACGTTATACGTTATAGGTCATACCTTATACGTGACACGTTGTACGTTATATGTTATACGTTATACGTTATACGTTATACGTTATACGGTAGACGTTATACGTTATACGTTATACGTTATACGTTATACGTCATACGTTATATGTTATACGTTATACGTTCTACGTTATACGTTTCACGTTATACGTTATACGTTATACGTTATAGGTCATACCTTATACGTGATTCGTCATACGTTATATGTTATACGTTATACGTTATACGTTATACGTTATACGTTATACGTTATACGTTATACGTTATACGTTATACGTTATACGTTATACGTTATACGTTATGCGTTATACGTTTTACGATATACGTTATACGTTATACGTTATACGTTATACGTTGTACGTTATACGTTATACGTTACACGTTATACGTTATACGTTATACGTTATACGTTATACGTTATACGTTATACGTTATACGTTATACGTTATACGTTATACGTTAAACGTTATACGTTATACGTTATACGTTATACGTTATACGTTATACGTTATACGTTATACGTTATACGTTATACGTTATACGTTATACGTTATACGTTATACGTTACAGGATATACGTTATACGTTATACGTTATAGGTCATACCTTATACGTGACACGTTGTACGTTATATGTTATACGTTATACGTTATACGTTATACGTTATACGGTAGACGTTATACGTTATACGTTATACGTTATACGTTATACGTCATACGTTATATGTTATACGTTATACGTTCTACGTTATACGTTTCACGTTATACGTTATACGTTATACGTTATAGGTCATACCTTATACGTGATTCGTCATACGTTATATGTTATACGTTATACGTTATACGTTATGCGTTATACGTTATACGTTATACGTTAAACATTATACGTTATACGTTATACGTTATACGTTATACGTTATACGTTCTACGTTATACGTTTCACGTTATACGTTATACGTTATACGTTATAGGTCATACCTTATACGTGATTCGTCATACGTTATACGTTATACGTTATACGTTATACGTTATACGTTATACGTTATACGTTATACGTTATACGTTATACGTTATACGTTATACGTTATACGTTATACGTTATACGTTATACGTTATACGTTATACGTTATACGTTATAGCTCATTCCTTATACGTGATACGTCATACGTTATATGTTATACGTTATACGTTATACGTTTTACGTTATACGTTATACGTTATACGTTATACGTCATACGTTATACGTTATACGTTATACGTCATACGTCATAGGTTATACGTTATACGTTATGCGTTATACGTTCTACGTTATTCGTTATACGTTATACGTTATACGTTATACGTTATACGTTATACGTTATACGTTATACGTTATACGTTATCCGTTATACGTTATACGTTGTACGTTATACGTTACACGTCTTACGTTATACGTTGTACGTTTTACGTTATACGTTACATGTTATACGTTATACGTTACACGTTTTACGTTGTACGTTGTACGTTCTACGTTATACGTTAGACGTTATACGTTATACGTTATACGTTATACATTATACGTTATACGTTATACGTTATACGTCATACGTTATACGTTATACGTTATACGTTATACGTTATACGTTACAGGATATACGTTATACGTTATACGTTATACGTTACAGGATATACGTTATACGTTATACGTTACAGGTCATACCTTATACGTGACACGTTATACGTTATATGTTATACGTTATACGTTATACGTTATACGTTATACGGTAGACGTTGTACGTTATACGTTATACGTTATACGTTATACGTCATACGTTATATGTTATACGTTATACGTTCCACGTTATACGTTTCACGTTATACGTTATACATTATACGTTATAGGTCATACCTTGTACGTGATTCGTCATACGTTATATGTTATACGTTATACGTTATACGTTATGCGTTATACGTTATACGTTATACGTTAAACATTATACGTTATACGTTATACGTTATACGTTATACGTTATACATTATACGTTATA
Organism: Ptiloglossa arizonensis; assembly: GCF_051014685.1. Lineage (NCBI taxonomy): Eukaryota > Metazoa > Arthropoda > Insecta > Hymenoptera > Colletidae > Ptiloglossa > Ptiloglossa arizonensis. The sequence continues at coordinate 255,352 of NW_027478870.1, forward strand.
CGTTATACGTTATACGTTATACGTTATACGTTATATGTTATACGTTATACGTTATACGTTATACGTTATACGTTATACGTTATACGTTATACGTTATACGTTATACGTTATACGTTATACGTTATACGTTATACGTTATACGTTATACGTTATACGTTATGCGTTATACGTTTTACGATATACGTTATACGTTATACGTTATACGTTATACGTTGTACGTTATACGTTATACGTTACACGTTATACGTTATACGTTATACGTTATACGTTATACGTTATACGTTATACGTTATACGTTATACGTTATACGTCATACGTTATACGTTATACGTTATACGTCATACGTCATAGGTTATACGTTATACGTTATGCGTTATACGTTCAACGTTATTCGTTATACGTTATACGTTATACGTTATACGTTATACGTTATACGTTATACGTTATCCGTTATACGTTATACGTTGTACGTTATACGTTACACGTCTTACGTTATACGTTGTACGTTTTACGTTATACGTTACATGTTATACGTTATACGTTACACGTTTTACGTTGTACGTTATACGTTCTACGTTATACGTTAGACGTTATACGTTATACGTTATACGTTATACATTATACGTTATACGTTATACGTTATACGTTATACGTTATACGTTATACGTTATACGTTATACGTTATACGTTATACGTTATGCGTTATACGTTATACGTTATACGTTATACGTTATACGTTATACGTTATACGTTATACGTTATACGTTTTACGTTATACGTTATACGTTATACGTTATACGTTGTACGTTATACGTTATACGTTATACGTTATGCGTTATACGTTTTACGATATACGTTATACGTTATACGTTATACGTTATAAGTTATACGTTATACGTTATACGTTATACGTTATACGTTATACGTTATACGTTATACGTTATACGTTATACGTTATACGTTATACGTTATACGTTATACGTTAGACGTTCTACGTTATACGTTATACGTTATACGTTATACGTTATACGTTTTACGTTATACGTTCTACGTTATACGTTTTACGTTATACGTTATACGTTATACGTTATACGTTGTACGTTATACGTTATGCGTTATACGTTCTACGTTATTCGTTATACGTTATACGTTATACGTTATACGTTATACGTTATGCGTTATACGTTATACGTTATACGTTATACGTTATACGTTATACGTTATACGTTATACTTTATACGTTATACGTTATACGTTATACGTTATGCCTTATACGTTATACGTTATACGTTATACGTTATACGTTATACGTTATACGTTATACGTTATACGTTATACGTTATACGTTATACGTTATACGTTATACGTTATACGTTATACGTTATACGTTATACGTTATGCGTTATACGTTTTACGATATACGTTATACGTTATACGTTATACGTTATACGTTGTACGTTATACGTTATACGTTACACGTTATACGTTATACGTTATACGTTATACGTTATACGTTATACGTTATACTTTATACGTTATACGTTATACGTTATACGTTAAACGTTATACCTTATACGTTATTCGTTATACGTTATACGTTATACGTTATACGTTATACGTTATACGTTATACGTTATACGTTATACGTTATACGTTACAGGATATACGTTATACGTTATACGTTATAGGTCATACCTTATACGTGACACGTTGTACGTTATATGTTATACGTTATACGTTATACGTTATACGTTATACGGTAGACGTTATACGTTATACGTTATACGTTATACGTTATACGTCATACGTTATATGTTATACGTTATACGTTCTACGTTATACGTTTCACGTTATACGTTATACGTTATACGTTATAGGTCATACCTTATACGTGATTCGTCATACGTTATATGTTATACGTTATACGTTATACGTTATGCGTTATACGTTATACGTTATACGTTAAACATTATACGTTATACGTTATACGTTATACGTTATACGTTATACGTTATACGTTATACGTTATACGTTATACGTAATACGTTATACGTTATACGTAATGCGTTATACGTTATACGTTATACGTTATACGTTATACGTTATAGCATATACGTTATGCGTTGCAGGATATACGTTATACGTTATACGTTATAGGTCATACCTTATACGTGATACGTCATAAGTTATATGTTATACGTTATACGTTATACGTTATGCGTTATACGTTAGACGTTATACGTTATACGTTATACGTTATACGTTATTGGTCATACCTTATACGTGATACGTCATACGTTATATGTTATACGTTATACGTTATACGTTATGCGTTATACGTTAGACGTTATACGTTATACGTTATACGTTATACGTTATACGTTACACGTTATACGTTATACGTTATACGTTATACGTTATACGTTATACGTTATACGTTATACGTTATACGTTATACGTTATACGTTATACGTTATACGTTATACGTTATACGTTATACGTTATACGTTATACGTTATACGTTATACGTTATACGTTATACGTTATACGTTATACGTTATACGTTATACGTTATACGTTATACGTTATACGTTATACGTTATACGTTATACGTTATACGTTATACGTTATACGTTACAGGATATACGTTATACGTTATACGTTACAGGTCATACCTTATACGTGACACGTTATACGTTATATGTTATACGTTATACGTTATACGTTATACGTTATACGGTAGACGTTATACGTTATACGTTATACGTTATACGTTATACGTCATACGTTATATGTTATACGTTATACGTTCCACGTTATACGTTTCACGTTATACGTTATACGTTATACGTTATAGGTCATACCTTGTACGTGATTCGTCATACGTTATATGTTATACGTTATACGTTATACGTTATGCGTTATACGTTATACGTTATACGTTAAACATTATACGTTATACGTTATACGTTATACGTTATACGTTATACATTATACGTTATACGTTATACGTTATACGTTATACGTTATACGTTATATGTTATACGTTATACGTTATACGTTATACGTTACACGTTATACGTTATACGTTATACGTTATACGTTATACGTTATACGTTATACGTTATACGTTATACGTTATACGTTATACGTTATACGTTATGCGTTATACGTTTTACGATATACGTTATACGTTATACGTTATACGTTATACGTTATACGTTGTACGTTATACGTTATACGTTACACGTTATACGTTATACGTTATACGTTATACGTTATACGTTATACGTTATACGTTATACGTTATACGTTATACGTCATACGTTATACGTTATACGTTATACGTCATACGTCATAGGTTATACGTTATACGTTATGCGTTATACGTTCTACGTTATTCGTTATACGTTATACGTTATACGTTATACGTTATACGTTATACGTTATACGTTATCCGTTATACGTTATACGTTGTACGTTATACGTTACACGTCTTACGTTATACGTTGTACGTTTTACGTTATACGTTACATGTTATACGTTATACGTTACACGTTTTACGTTGTACGTTATACGTTCTACGTTATACGTTAGACGTTATACGTTATACGTTATACGTTATACATTGTACGTTATACGTTATACGTTATACGTTATACGTTATACGTTATACGTTATACGTTATACGTTATACGTTATGCGTTATACGTTATACGTTATACGTTATACGTTATACGTTATACGTTATACGTTATACGTTATACGTTTTACGTTATACGTTATACGTTATACGTTATACGTTGTACGTTATACGTTATACGTTATACGTTATGCGTTATACGTTTTACGATATACGTTATACGTTATACGTTATACGTTATAAGTTATACGTTATACGTTATACGTTATACGTTATACGTTATACGTTATACGTTATATGTTATACGTTATACGTTATACGTTATGCGTTATACGTTAGACGTTATACGTTATACGTTATACGTTATACTTTATACGTTATACGTTATACGTTATACGTTATACGTTATACGTTATACGCTATGCGTTATGCGTTATAGGATATAGGTTATGCGTTACAGGATATACGTTATATGTTATACGTTATAGGTCATACCTTATACGTGATACGTCATACGTTATATGTTATACGTTATACGTTATACGTTATGCGTTATACGTTAGACGTTATACGTTATACGTTATACGTTATACGTTATACGTTATACGTTATACGTTATACGTTATACGTTATACGTTATACGTTATACGTTATACGTTATACGTTATACGTTATACGTTATACGTTATACGTTATACGTTATACGTTCTACGTTATACCTTAGACGTTATACGTTATACGTTATACGTCATAGGTTATACGTTATACGTTATACGTTATACCTTAGACGTTATACGTTATACGTTATACGTCATAGGTTATACGTTATACGTTATACGTTATACGTTATACGTTATGCGTTATACGTTTTACGATATACGTTATACTTTATACGTTATACGTTATACGCTATGCGTTATGCGTTATAGGATATAGGTTATGCGTTACAGGATATACGTTATATGTTATACGTTATAGGTCATACCTTATACGTGATACGTCATACGTTATATGTTATACGTTATACGTTATACGTTATACGTCATACGTTATACGTTATACGTTATACGCTATGCGTTATGCGTTATAGGATATACGTTATGCGTTATAGGATATACGTTATACGTTATACGTTATAGGTCATTCCTTATACGTGATACGTCATACGTTATATGTTATACGTTATACGTTATACGTTATACGTTATACGTTATACGTTATACGTTATACGTTATACGTTATACGTTATACGTTATACGTTATACGTTATACGTTATACGTTATACGTTATCCGTTATACGTTATACGTTGTACGTTATACGTTACACGTCTTACGTTATACGTTGTACGTTTTACGTTATACGTTACATGTTATGCGTTATACGTTACACGTTTTACGTTGTACGTTATACGTTCTACGTTATACGTTAGACGTTATACGTTATACGTTATACGTTATACATTATACGTTATACGTTATACGTTATACGTCATACGTTATACGTTATACGTTATACGTTATACGTTATACGTTACAGGATATACGTTATACGTTATACGTTATACGTTACAGGATATACGTTATACGTTATACGTTACAGGTCATACCTTATACGTGACACGTTATACGTTATATGTTATACGTTATACGTTATACGTTATACGTTATACGGTAGACGTTATACGTTATACGTTATACGTTATACGTTATACGTCATACGTTATATGTTATACGTTATACGTTCCACGTTATACGTTTCACGTTATACGTTATACATTATACGTTATAGGTCATACCTTGTACGTGATTCGTCATACGTTATATGTTATACGTTATACGTTATACGTTATGCGTTATACGTTATACGTTATACGTTAAACATTATACGTTATACGTTATACGTTATACGTTATACGTTATACATTATACGTTATACGTTATACGTTATACGTTATACGTTATACGTTATATGTTATACGTTATACGTTAAACGTTATACGTTATACGTTATACGTTATACGTTATACGTTATACGTTATACGTTATACGTTATACGTTATACGTTATACGTTATACGTTATGCGTTATACGTTTTACGATATACGTTATACGTTATACGTTATACGTTATACGTTGTACGTTATACGTTATACGTTACACGTTATACGTTATACGTTATTCGTTATACGTTATACGTTATACGTTATACGTTATACGTTATACGTTATACGTCATACGTTATACGTTATACGTTATACGTTATACGTCATACGTCATAGGTTATACGTTATACGTTATGCGTTATACGTTCTACGTTATTCGTTATACGTTATACGTTATACGTTATACGTTATACGTTATACGTTATACGTTATCCGTTATACGTTATACGTTGTACGTTATACGTTACACGTCTTACGTTATACGTTGTACGTTTTACGTTATACGTTACATGTTATACGTTATACGTTACACGTTTTACGTTGTACGTTATACGTTCTACGTTATACGTTAGACGTTATACGTTATACGTTATACGTTATACATTATACGTTATACGTTATACGTTATACGTTATACGTTATACGTTATACGTTATACGTTATACGTTATACGTTATACGTTATACGTTATGCGTTATACGTTATACGTTATACGTTATACGTTATACGTTATACGTTATACGTTATACGTTATACGTTTTACGTTATACGTTATACGTTATACGTTATACGCTGTACGTTATACGTTATACGTTATACGTTATGCGTTATACGATTTACGATATACGTTATACGTTATACGTTATACGTTATAAGTTATACGTTATACGTTATACGTTATACGTTATACGTTATACGTTATACGTTATACGTTATACGTTATACGTTATACGTTATACGTTAGACGTTCTACGTTATACGTTATACGTTATACGTTATACGTTATACGTTTTACGTTATACGTTCTACGTTATACGTTTTACGTTATACGTTATACGTTATACGTTATACGTTGTACGTTATACGTTATGCGTTATACGTTCTACGTTATTCGTTATACGTTATACGTTATACGTTATACGTTATACGTTATACGTTATACGTTATACGTTATACGTTATACGTTATACGTTATACGTTATACGTTATACGTTATACGTTATACTTTATACGTTATACGTTATACGTTATACGTTATGCGTTATACGTTATACGTTATACGTTATACGTTATACGTTATACGTTATACGTTATACGTTATACGTTATACGTTATACGTTATACGTTATACGTTATACGTTATACGTTATACGTTATACGTTATACGTTATGCGTTATACGTTTTACGATATACGTTATACGTTATACGTTATACGTTATACGTTGTACGTTATACGTTATACGTTACACGTTATACGTTATACGTTATACGTTATACGTTATACGTTATACGTTATACGTTATACGTTATACGTTATACGTTATACGTTAAACGTTATACGTTATACGTTATACGTTATACGTTATACGTTATACGTTATACGTTATACGTTATACGTTATACGTTATACGTTATACGTTATACGTTATACGTTATACGTTACAGGATATACGTTATACGTTATACGTTATAGGTCATACCTTATACGTGACACGTTGTACGTTATATGTTATACGTTATACGTTATACGTTATACGTTATACGGTAGACGTTATACGTTATACGTTATACGTTATACGTTATACGTCATACGTTATATGTTATACGTTATACGTTCTACGTTATACGTTTCACGTTATACGTTATACGTTATACGTTATAGGTCATACCTTATACGTGATTCGTCATACGTTATATGTTATACGTTATACGTTATACGTTATGCGTTATACGTTATACGTTATACGTTAAACATTATACGTTATACGTTATACGTTATACGTTATACGTTATACGTTATACGTTATACGTTATACGTAATACGTTATACGTTATACGTTATGCGTTATACGTTATACGTTATACGTTATACGTTATACGTTATAGGATATACGTTATGCGTTGCAGGATATACGTTATACGTTATACGTTATAGGTCATACCTTATACGTGATACGTCATAAGTTATATGTTATACGTTATACGTTATACGTTATGCGTTATACGTTAGACGTTATACGTTATACGTTATACGTTATACGTTATTGGTCATACCTTATACGTGATACGTCATACGTTATATGTTATACGTTATACGTTATACGTTATGCGTTATACGTTAGACGTTATACGTTATACGTTATACGTTATACGTTATACGTTACACGTTATACGTTATACGTTATACGTTATACGTTATACGTTATACGTTATACGTTATACGTTATACGTTATACGTTATACGTTATACGTTATACGTTATACGTTATACGTTATACGTTATACGTTATACGTTATACGTTATACGTTATACGTTATACGTTATACGTTATACGTTATACGTTATACGTTATACGTTATACGTTATACGTTATACGTTATACGTTATACGTTATACGTTATACGTTATACGTTACAGGATATACGTTATACGTTATACGTTACAGGTCATACCTTATACGTGACACGTTATACGTTATATGTTATACGTTATACGTTATACGTTATACGTTATACGGTAGACGTTATACGTTATACGTTATACGTTATACGTTATACGTCATACGTTATATGTTATACGTTATACGTTCCACGTTATACGTTTCACGTTATAAGTTATACGTTATACGTTATACGTTATACGTTATACGTTATACGTTATACGTTATACGTTATACGTTATACGTTATACGTTATACGTTAGACGTTCTACGTTATACGTTATACGTTATACGTTATACGTTATACGTTTTACGTTATACGTTCTACGTTATACGTTTTACGTTATACGTTATACGTTATACGTTATACGTTGTACGTTATACGTTATGCGTTATACGTTCTACGTTATTCGTTATACGTTATACGTTATACGTTATACGTTATACGTTATACGTTATACGTTATACGTTATACGTTATACGTTATACGTTATACGTTATACGTTATACGTTATACGTTATACTTTATACGTTATACGTTATACGTTATACGTTATGCGTTATACGTTATACGTTATACGTTATACGTTATACGTTATACGTTATACGTTATACGTTATACGTTATACGTTATACGTTATACGTTATACGTTATACGTTATACGTTATACGTTATACGTTATACGTTATACGTTATGCGTTATACGTTTTACGATATACGTTATACGTTATACGTTATACGTTATACGTTGTACGTTATACGTTATACGTTACACGTTATACGTTATACGTTATACGTTATACGTTATACGTTATACGTTATACGTTATACGTTATACGTTATACGTTATACGTTAAACGTTATACGTTATACGTAATACGTTATACGTTATACGTTATACGTTATACGTTATACGTTATACGTTATACGTTATACGTTATACGTTATACGTTATACGTTATACGTTACAGGATATACGTTATACGTTATACGTTATAGGTCATACCTTATACGTGACACGTTGTACGTTATATGTTATACGTTATACGTTATACGTTATACGTTATACGGTAGACGTTATACGTTATACGTTATACGTTATACGTTATACGTCATACGTTATATGTTATACGTTATACGTTCTACGTTATACGTTTCACGTTATACGTTATACGTTATACGTTATAGGTCATACCTTATACGTGATTCGTCATACGTTATATGTTATACGTTATACGTTATACGTTATGCGTTATACGTTATACGTTATACGTTAAACATTATACGTTATACGTTATACGTTATACGTTATACGTTATACGTTATACGTTATACGTTATACGTAATACGTTATACGTTATACGTTATGCGTTATACGTTATACGTTATACGTTATACGTTATACGTTATAGGATATACGTTATGCGTTGCAGGATATACGTTATACGTTATACGTTATAGGTCATACCTTATACGTGATACGTCATAAGTTATATGTTATACGTTATACGTTATACGTTATGCGTTATACGTTAGACGTTATACGTTATACGTTATACGTTATACGTTATTGGTCATACCTTATACGTGATACGTCATACGTTATATGTTATACGTTATACGTTATACGTTATGCGTTATACGTTAGACGTTATACGTTATACGTTATACGTTATACGTTATACGTTACACGTTATACGTTATACGTTATACGTTATACGTTATACGTTATACGTTATACGTTATACGTTATACGTTATACGTTATACGTTATACGTTATACGTTATACGTTATACGTTATACGTTATACGTTATACGTTATACGTTATACGTTATACGTTATACGTTATACGTTATACGTTATACGTTATACGTTATACGTTATACGTTATACGTTATACGTTATACGTTATACGTTATACGTTATACGTTATACGTTATACGTTATACGTTATACGTTACAGGATATACGTTATACGTTATACGTTACAGGTCATACCTTATACGTGACACGTTATACGTTATATGTTATACGTTATACGTTATACGTTATACGTTATACGGTAGACGTTATACGTTATACGTTATACGTTATACGTTATACGTCATACGTTATATGTTATACGTTATACGTTCCACGTTATACGTTTCACGTTATACGTTATACGTTATACGTTATAGGTCATACCTTGTACGTGATTCGTCATACGTTATATGTTATACGTTATACGTTATACGTTATGCGTTATACGTTATACGTTATACGTTAAACATTATACGTTATACGTTATACGTTATACGTTATACGTTATACATTATACGTTATACGTTATACGTTATACGTTATACGTTATACGTTATATGTTATACGTTATACGTTATACGTTATACGTTATACGTTATACGTTATACGTTATACGTTATACGTTATACGTTATACGTTATACGTTATACGTTATACGTTATACGTTATACGTTATACGTTATGCGTTATACGTTTTACGATATACGTTATACGTTATACGTTATACGTTATACGTTGTACGTTATACGTTATACGTTACACGTTATACGTTATACGTTATACGTTATACGTTATACGTTATACGTTATACGTTATACGTTATACGTTATACGTTATACGTCATACGTTATACGTTATACGTTATACGTCATACGTCATAGGTTATACGTTATACGTTATGCGTTATACGTTCTACGTTATTCGTTATACGTTATACGTTATACGTTATACGTTATACGTTATACGTTATACGTTATCCGTTATACGTTATACGTTGTACGTTATACGTTACACGTCTTACGTTATACGTTGTACGTTTTACGTTATACGTTACATGTTATACGTTATACGTTACACGTTTTACGTTGTACGTTATACGTTCTACGTTATACGTTAGACGTTATACGTTATACGTTATACGTTATACATTGTACGTTATACGTTATACGTTATACGTTATACTTTATACGTTATACGTTATACGTTATACGTTGTGCGTTATACGTTATACGTTATACGTTATTCGTTATACGTTATACGTTATACGCTATACGTTATACGTTATACGTTATACGTTATACGTTATACGTTATACGTTATACGTTATACGTTATACGTTATACGTTATGCGTTATACGTTTTACGATATACGTTATACGTTATACGTTATACGTTATACGTTGTACGTTATACGTTATACGTTACACGTTATACGTTACACGTTATACGTTATACGTTATACGTTATACGTTATACGTTATACGTTATACGTTATACGTTATACGTTATACGTTATACGTTAAAGGTTATACGTTAGACGTTATACGTTATACGTTATACGTTATACGTTATACGTTATACGTTATACGTTATACGTTATACGTTATACGTTATACGTTATACGTTATACGTTATACGTTACAGGATATACGTTATACGTTATACGTTATAGGTCATACCTTATACGTGACACGTTGTACGTTATATGTTATACGTTATACGTTATACGTTATACGTTATACGGTAGACGTTATACGTTATACGTTATACGTTATACGTTATACGTCATACGTTATATGTTATACGTTATACGTTCTACGTTATACGTTTCACGTTATACGTTATACGTTATACGTTATAGGTCATACCTTATACGTGATTCGTCATACGTTATATGTTATACGTTATACGTTATACGTTATGCGTTATACGTTATACGTTATACGTTAAACATTATACGTTATACGTTATACGTTATACGTTATACGTTATACGTTATACGTTATACGTTATACGTTACACGTTATACGTTATACGTTATGCGTTATACGTTATACGTTATACGTTATACGTTATACGTTATAGGATATACGTTATGCGTTGCAGGATATACGTTATACGTTATACGTTATAGGTCATACCTTATACGTGATACGTCATAAGTTATATGTTATACGTTATACGTTATACGTTATGCGTTATACGTTAGACGTTATACGTTATACGTTATACGTTATACGTTATTGGTCATACCTTATACGTGATACGTCATACGTTATATGTTATACGTTATACGTTATACGTTATGCGTTATACGTTAGACGTTATACGTTATACGTTATACGTTATACGTTATACGTTATACGTTATACGTTATACGTTATACGTTACACGTTATACGTTATACGTTATACGTTATACGTTATACGTTATACGTTATACGTTATACGTTATACGTTATAGGTCATACCTTATACGTGATACGTCATACGTTATATGTTATACGTTATACGTTATACGTTATACGCTATACGTTAGACGTTATACGTTATACATGATACGTTATACGTTATACGTTCTACGTTCTACGTTTCACGATATACGTTATACGTTATACGTTATACGTTATACGTTATGCGTTATACGTTATACGTTATACGTTATACGTTATACGTTATACGCTATACGTTATACGTTATACGTTATACGTTATACGTTATACGTTATACGTTATACGTTATACGTTATACGTTATACGTTATACGTTATACGTTATACGTTATACGTTATACGTTATACGTTATACGTTATACGTTATACGTTATACGTTATACGTTATACGTTATACGTTATACGTTATACGTTATACGTTATACGTTATACGTTATACGTTACAGGATATACGTTATACGTTATACGTTATACGTTACAGGATATACGTTATACGTTATACGTTATAGGTCATACCTTATACGTGACACGTTATACGTTATATGTTATACGTTATACGTTATACGTTATACGGTAGACGTTATACGTTATACGTTATACGTTATACGTTATACGTCATACGTTATATGTTATACGTTATACGTTCCACGTTATACGTTTCACGTTATATGTTATACGTTATACGTTATAGGTCATACCTTGTACGTGATTCGTCATACGTTATATGTTATACGTTATACGTTATACGTTATGCGTTATACGTTATACGTTATACGTTAAACATTATACGTTATACGTTATACGTTATACGTTATACGTTATACATTATACGTTATACGTTATACGTTATTGGTTATACGTTATACGTTATATGTTATACGTTATACGTTATACATTATACGTTATACGTTATACGTTATACGTTATACGTTATACGTTATACGTTATACGTTATACGCTACGCGTTATGCGTTATAGGATATACGTTATGCGTTACAGGATATACGTTATATGTTATACGTTATAGGTCATACCTTATACGTGATACGTCATACGTTATATGTTATACGTTATACGTTATACGTTATGCGTTATACGTTAGACGTTATACGTTATACGTTATACGTTATACTTTATACGTTATACGTTATACGTTATACGTTATACGTTATACGTTATACGTTATACGTTATACGTTATACGTTATACGTTATACGTTATACGTTATACGTTATACGTTATACGTTATACGTTATACGCTATGCGTTATGCGTTATAGGATATAGGTTATGCGTTACAGGATATACGTTATATGTTATACGTTATAGGTCATACCTTATACGTGATACGTCATACGTTATATGTTATACGATATACGTTATACGTTATGCGTTATACGTTAGACGTTATACGTTATACGTTATACGTTATACGTTATACGTTATACGTTATACCTTATACGTTATACGTTATACGTTATACGTTATACGTTATACGTTATACGTTATACGCTATGCGTTATGCGATATAGGATATAGGTTATGCGTTACAGGATATACGTTATATGTTATACGTTATAGGTCATACCTTATACGTGATACGTCATACGTTATATGTTATACGTTATACGTTATACGTTATGCGTTATACGTTAGACGTTATACGTTATACGTTATGCGTTATACGTTATACGTTATACGTTATACGTTATACGTTATACGTTATACGTTATACGTTATACGTTATACGTTATACGTTATACGTTATACGTTATACGTTATACGTTATACGTTATACGTTATACGTTATACGTTATACGTTATACGTTATACGTTATACGTTATACGTTATACGTTATACGTTATACGTTATACGTTATACGTTATACGTTATACGTTATACGCTACGCGTTATGCGTTATAGGATATACGTTATGCGTTACAGGATATACGTTATATGTTATACGTTATAGGTCATACCTTATACGTGATACGTCATACGTTATATGTTATACGTTATACGTTATACGTTATGCGTTATACGTTAGACGTTATACGTTATACGTTATACGTTATACTTTATACGTTATACGTTATACGTTATACGTTATACGTTATACGTTATACGCTATGCGTTATGCGTTATAGGATATAGGTTATGCGTTACAGGATATACGTTATATGTTATACGTTATAGGTCATACCTTATACGTGATACGTCATACGTTATATGTTATACGTTATACGTTATACGTTATGCGTTATACGTTAGACGTTATACGTTATACGTTATACGTTATACGTTATACGTTATACGTTATACGTTATACGTTATACGTTATACGTTATACGTTATACGTTATACGTTATACGTTATACGTTATACGTTATACGTTATACGTTATACGTTATACGTTATACGTTATACGTTATACGTTATACGTTATACGTTATACGTTATACGTTATACGTTATACGTTATACGTTATACGTTATACGTTATACGTTATACGTTATACGTTATACGTTATCCGTTATACGTTATACGTTATACGTTACACGTTATACGTTATACGTTATACGTTTTACGTTATACGTTACATGTTATACGTTATACGTTACACGTTATACGTTGTACGTTATACGTTCTACGTTATACCTTAGACGTTATACGTTATACGTTATACGTCATAGGTTATACGTTATACGTTATACGTTATACGTTATACGTTATGCGTTATACGTTTTACGATATACGTTATACGTTATACGTTATACGTTATACGCTATGCGTTATGCGTTATAGGATATAGGTTATGCGTTACAGGATATACGTTATATGTTATACGTTATAGGTCATACCTTATACGTGATACGTCATACGTTATATGTTATACGTTATACGTTATACGTTATACGTCATACGTTATACGTTATACGTTATACGCTATGCGTTATGCGTTATAGGATATACGTTATGCGTTATAGGATATACGTTATACGTTATACGTTATAGGTCATTCCTTATACGTGATACGTCATACGTTATATGTTATACGTTATACGTTATACGTTATACGTTATACGTTATACGTTATACGTTATACGTTATACGTTATACGTTATACGTTATACGTTATACGTTATACGTTATACGTTATACGTTATACGTTATACGTTATACGTCATACGTTATACGTTATACGTTATACGTTATACGTTATACGTTATACGTTATACGTTATACGTTATACGTTATACGTTATACGTTATACGTTATACGTTATACGTTATACGTTATACGTTATACGTTATACGTTATACGTTATACGTTATACGTTATACGTTATACGTTATACGTTATACGTTATACGTTATACGTTATACGTTATACGTTATACGTTATACGTTATACGTTATACGTTATACGTTATACGTTATACGTTATACGTTATACGTTATACGCTATGCGTTATGCGTTATACGTTATACGTTACAGGATATACGTTATACGTTATACGTTATAGGTCATACCTTATACGTGACACGTTATACGTTATATGTTATACGTTATACGTTATACGTTATACGTTATACGGTAGACGTTATACGTTATACGTTATACGTTATACGTTATACGTTATACGTCATACGTTATATGTTATACGTTATACGTTCTACGTTATACGTTTCACGTTATACGTTATACGTTATACGTTATAGGTCATACCTTATACGTGATTCGTCATACGTTATATGTTATACGTTATACGTTATACGTTATGCGTTATACGTTATACGTTATACGTTAAACATTATACGTTATACGTTATACGTTATACGTTATACGTTATACGTTATACGTTATACGTTATACGTTATACGTTATACGTTATACGTTATACGTTATACGTTATACGTTATACGTTATACGCTATGCGTTATGCGTTATAGGATATACGTTATGCGTTATACGTTATACGTTATACGTTATACGTTATCCGTTATACGTTATACGTTATACGTTACACGTTATACGTTATACGTTATACGTTATGCGTTATACGTTATACGTTATACGTTAAACATTATACGTTATACGTTATACGTTATACGTTATACGTTATACGTTATACGTTATACGTTATACGTTATACGTTATACGTTATACGTTATACGTTATACGTTATACGTTATACGTTATACGTTATACGTTATACGTTATACGTTATACGTTATACGTTATACGTTATACGTTATACGTTATACGTTATACGTTATACGTTATACGTTATCCGTTATACGTTATACGTTATACGTTACACGTTATACGTTATACGTTATACGTTTTACGTTATACGTTACATGTTATACGTTATACGTTACACGTTATACGTTGTACGTTATACGTTCTACGTAATACCTTAGACGTTATACGTTATACGTTATACGTCATAGGTTATACGTTATACGTTATACGTTATACGTTATACGTTATGCGTTATACGTTTTACGATATACGTTATACGTTATACGTTATACGTTATACGCTATGCGTTATGCGTTATAGGATATAGGTTATGCGTTACAGGATATACGTTATATGTTATACGTTATAGGTCATACCTTATACGTGATACGTCATACGTTATATGTTATACGTTATACGTTATACGTTATACGTCATACGTTATACGTTATACGTTATACGCTATGCGTTATGCGTTATAGGATATACGTTATGCGTTATAGGATATACGTTATACGTTATACGTTATAGGTCATTCCTTATACGTGATACGTCATACGTTATATGTTATACGTTATACGTTATACGTTATACGTTATACGTTATACGTTATACGTTATACGTTATACGTTATACGTTATACGTTATACGTTATACGTTATACGTTATACGTTATACGTTATACGTTATACGTTATACGTCATACGTTATACGTTATACGTTATACGTTATACGTTATACGTTATACGTTATACGTTATACGTTATACGTTATACGTTATACGTTATACGTTATACGTTATACGTTATACGTTATACGTTATACGTTATACGTTATACGTTATACGTTATACGTTATACGTTATACGTTATACGTTATACGTTATACGTTATACGTTATACGTTATACGTTATACGTTATACGTTATACGTTATACGTTATACGTTATACGTTATACGTTATACGTTATACGTTATACGTTATACGTTATACGCTATGCGTTATGCGTTATACGTTATACGTTACAGGATATACGTTATACGTTATACGTTATAGGTCATACCTTATACGTGACACGTTATACGTTATATGTTATACGTTATACGTTATACGTTATACGTTATACGGTAGACGTTATACGTTATACGTTATACGTTATACGTTATACGTTATACGTCATACGTTATATGTTATACGTTATACGTTCTACGTTATACGTTTCACGTTATACGTTATACGTTATACGTTATAGGTCATACCTTATACGTGATTCGTCATACGTTATATGTTATACGTTATACGTTATACGTTATGCGTTATACGTTATACGTTATACGTTAAACATTATACGTTATACGTTATACGTTATACGTTATACGTTATACGTTATACGTTATACGTTATACGTTATACGTTATACGTTATACGTTATACGTTATACGTTATACATTATACGTTATACGTTATACGTTATACGTTATACGTTATACGTTATACGTTATACGTTATACGTTATACGTTATACGTTATACGTTATACGTTATACGCTATGCGTTATGCGTTATAGGATATAGGTTATGCGTTACAGGATATACGTTATATGTTATACGTTATAGGTCATACCTTATACGTGATACGTCATACGTTATATGTTATACGTTATACGTTATACGTTATGCGTTATACGTTAGACGTTATACGTTATACGTTATACGTTATACGTTATACGTTATACGTTATACGTTATCCGTTATACGTTACACGTTATACGTTACACGTTATACGTTATACGTTATACGTTATACGTTATACGTTATACGTTATACGTTATACGTTATACGTTATACGTTATACGTTATACGTTATACGTTATACGTTATACGTTATACGTTATACGTTATACGTTATACGTTATACGTTATACGTTATACGTTATACGTTATACGTTATACGCTATGCGTTGTGCGTTATAGGATATACGTTATGCGTTATAGGATATACGTTATACGTTATACGTTATAGGTCATACCTTATACGTGATACGTCATACGTTATATGTTATACGTTATACGTTATATGTTATACGTTATACGTTATACGTTATTCGTTATACGTTATACGTTATCCGTTATACGTTATACGTTATACGTTACACGTTATACGTTATACGTTATACGTTTTACGTTATACGTTACATGTTATACGTTATACGTTATACGTTATACGTTATACGTTATCCGTTATACGTTACACGTTATACGTTACACGTTATACGTTATACGTTATACGTTATACGTTATACGTTATACGTTATACGTTATACGTTATACGTTATACGTTATACGTTATACGCTACGCGTTATGCGTTATAGGATATACGTTATGCGTTACAGGATATACGTTATATGTTATACGTTATAGGTCATACCTTATACGTGATACGTCATACGTTATATGTTATACGTAATACGTTATACGTTATGCGTTATACGTTAGACGTTATACGTTATACGTTATACGTTATACTTTATACGTTATACGTTATACGTTTTACGTTATACGTTATACGTTATACGTTATACGTTATACGTTATACGTTATACGTTATACGTTATACGTTATACGTTATACGTTATACGTTATACGTTATACGTTATACGCTATGCGTTATGCGTTATAGGATATAGGTTATGCGTTACAGGATATACGTTATTTGTTATACGTTATAGGTCATACCTTATACGTGATACGTCATACGTTATATGTTATACGTTATACGTTATACGTTATGCGTTATACGTTAGACGTTATACGTTATCCGTTATACGTTATACGTTATACGTTATACGTTATACGTTATACGTTATACGTTATACGTTATACGTTATACGTTATACGTTATACGTTATACGTTATACGTTATACGTTATACGTTATACGTTATACGTTATACGTTATACGTTATACGTTATACGTTATACGTTATACGTTATACGTTATCGGTTATACGTTATACGTTATACGTTATGCGTTATACGTTATACGTTATACGTTATACGTTATACGTTATACGTTATACGTTATACGTTATACGTTATACGTTATACGTTATACGTTATACGTTATACGTTATATGTTATACGTTATACGTTATACGTTATACGTTATACGTTATACGTTATACGTTATCCGTTATACGTTATACGTTATACGTTACACGTTATACGTTATACGTTATACGTTTTACGTTATACGTTACATGTTATACGTTATACGTTACACGTTATACGTTGTACGTTATACGTTCTACGTTATACCTTAGACGTTATACGTTATACGTTATACGTCATAGGTTGTACGTTATACGTTATACGTTATACGTTATACGTTATGCGTTATACGTTATACGTTATACGTTATACGCTATGCGTTATGCGTTATAGGATATAGGTTATGCGTTACAGGATATACGTTATTTGTTATACGTTATAGGTCATACCTTATACGTGATACGTCATACGTTATACGTTATACGTTATACGTTATGCGTTATACGTTATACGTTATACGTTATACGTTATACGTTATACGTTATACGTTATACGTTATACGTTATACGTTATACGTTATACGTTATACGTTATACGTTATACGTTATACGTTATACGTTATACGTTCTACGTTCTACGTTATACGTTATACGTTATACGTTATACGTTATACGTTATACGTTATACGTTATACGTTATACGTTATACGTTATACGTTATACGTTATACGTTATACGTTATACGTTATACGTTATACGTTATACGTTATACGTTATACGTTATACGTTATGCGTTATACGTTATACGTTATACGCTATGCGTTATGCGTTATAGGATATACGTTATGCGTTATAGGATATACGTTATACGTTATACGTTATAGGTCATACCTTATACGTGATACGTCATACGTTATATGTTATACGTTATACGTTATATGTTATACGTTATACGTTATACGTTATACGTTATACGTTATACGTTATACGTTATGCGTTATACGTTATACGTTATACGTTATACGTTATACGTTATACGTTATACGTTATACGTTATACGTTATACGTTATACGTTATACGTTATACGTTATACGTTATACGTTATACGTTATACGTTATACGTTATACGTTATACGTTATACGTTATACGCTATGCGTTGTGCGTTATAGGATATACGTTATGCGTTATAGGATATACGTTATACGTTATACGTTATAGGTCATTCCTTATACGTGAT
Organism: Ptiloglossa arizonensis; assembly: GCF_051014685.1. Classification (NCBI taxonomy): domain Eukaryota; kingdom Metazoa; phylum Arthropoda; class Insecta; order Hymenoptera; family Colletidae; genus Ptiloglossa; species Ptiloglossa arizonensis. The sequence goes on from NW_027478870.1 coordinate 276,393, forward strand.
ACGTCATACGTTATATGTTATACGTTATGAGTTATACGTTTTACGTTATACGTTATACGTTATACGTTATACGTCATACGTTATACGTTATACGTTATACGTCATACGTCATAGGTTATACGTTATACGTTATGCGTTATACGTTCTACGTTATTCGTTATACGTTATACGTTATACGTTATACGTTATACGTTATACGTTATACGTTATACGTTATACGTTATCCGTTATACGTTATACGTTGTACGTTATACGTTACACGTCTTACGTTATACGTTGTACGTTTTACGTTATACGTTACATGTTATACGTTATACGTTACACGTTTTACGTTGTACGTTATACGTTCTACGTTATACGTTAGACGTTATACGTTATACGTTATACGTTATACGTTATACGTTATACGTTATACGTTCTACGTTATATGTTTTACGTTATACGTTATACGTTATACGTTATACGTTGTACGTTATACGTTATGCGTTATACGTTCTACGTTATTCATTATACGTTATACGTTATACGTTGTACGTTATACGTTATGCGTTATACGTTCTACGTTATTCGTTATACGTTATACGTTATACGTTATACGTTATACGTTATACGTTATACGTTATACGTTATACGTTATACGTTATACGTAATACGTTATACGTTATACGCTATACGTTATACGTTATACGTTATGCGTTATACGTTATACGTTATACGTTATACGTTATACGTTATACGTTATACGTTATACGTTATACGTTATACGTTATACGTTATACGTTATGCGTTATACGTTTTACGATATACGTTATACGTTATACGTTATACGTTATACGTTATAAGTTATACGTTATACGTTATACGTTATACGTTATACGTTATACGTTATACGTTATACGTTACACGTTATACGTTATACGTTATACGTTATACGTTATACGTTATACGTTATACGTTATACGTTATACGATATGCGTTAGAATTTATACGTTATACGTTATACGTAATACGTTATACGTTATACGTTATACGTTATACGTTATACGTTATACGTTATACGTTATACGTTATACGTTATACGTTATACGTTATACGTTATACGTTATACGTTATACGTTATACGTTATACGTTATACGTTATACGCTATGCGTTATGCGTTATAGGATATAGGTTATGCGTTACAGGATATACGTTATACGTTATACGTTATAGGTCATACCTTATGCGTGATACGTCATACGTTATATGTTATACGTTATACGTTATACGTTATGCGTTATACGTTAGACGTTATACGTTATACGTTATACGTTATACGTTATACGTTGTACGTTATACGTTATACGTTATACGTTATACGTTATACGTTATACGTTATACGTTATACGTTATACGTTATACGTTATACGTTATACGCTATGCGTTATGCGTTATAGGATATACGTTATGCGTTATAGGATATACGTTATACGTTATACGTTATAGGTCATACCTTATACGTGATACGTCATACGTTATATGTTATACGTTATACGTTATATGTTATACGTTATACGTTATACGTTATACGTTATACGTTATACGTTATACGTTATGCGTTATACGTTATACGTTATACGTTATACGTTATACGTTATACGTTATACGTTATACGTTATACGTTATACGTTATACGTTATACGTTATACGTTATACGTTATACGTTATACGTTATACGTTATACGTTATACGTTATACGTTATACGTTATACGTTATACGCTATGCGTTATGCGTTATAGGATATACGTTATGCGTTATAGGATATACGTTATACGTTATACGTTATAGGTCATTCCTTATACGTGATACGTCATACGTTATATGTTATACGTTATGAGTTATACGTTTTACGTTATACGTTATACGTTATACGTTATACGTCATACGTTATACGTTATACGTTATACGTCATACGTCATAGGTTATACGTTATACGTTATGCGTTATACGTTCTACGTTGTTCGTTATACGTTATACGTTATACGTTATACGTTATACGTTATACGTTATACGTTATACGTTATCCGTTATACGTTATACGTTGTACGTTATACGTTACACGTCTTACGTTATACGTTGTACGTTTTACGTTATACGTTACATGTTATACGTTATACGTTACACGTTCTACGTTGTACGTTATACGTTCTACGTTATACGTTAGACGTTATACGTTATACGTTATACGTTATACGTTATACGTTATACGTTCTACGTTATATGTTTTACGTTATACGTTATACGTTATACGTTATACGTTGTACGTTATACGTTATGCGTTATACGTTCTACGTTATTCGTTATACGTTATACGTTATACGTTGTACGTTATACGTTATGCGTTATACGTTCTACGTTATTCGTTATACGTTATACGTTATACGTTATACGTTATACGTTATACGTTATACGTTATACGTTATACGTTATACGTTATACGAAATACGTTATACGTTATACGTTATACGTTATACGTTATACGTTATACGTTATACGTTATACGTTATACGTTATGCGTTATACGTTTTACGATATACGTTATACGTTATACGTTATACGTTATAAGTTATACGTTATACGTTATACGTTATACGTTATACGTTATACGTTATACGTTACACGTTATACGTTATACGTTATACGTTATACGTTATACGTTATACGTTATACGTTATACGTTATACGATATGCGTTAGAATTTATACGTTATACGTTATACGTAATACGTTATACGTTATACGTTATACGTTATACGTTATACGTTATACGTTATACGTTATACGTTATACGTTATACGTTATACGTTATACGTTATACGTTATACGTTATACGTTATACGTTATACGTTATACGTTATACGTTATACGTTATACGTTATACGTTATACGCTATGCGTTATGCGTTATAGGATATAGGTTATGCGTTACAGGATATACGTTATACGTTATACGTTATAGGTCATACCTTATGCGTGATACGTCATACGTTATATGTTATACGTTATACGTTATACGTTATGCGTTATACGTTAGACGTTATACGTTATACGTTATACGTTATACGTTATACGTTGTACGTTATACGTTATACGTTATACGTTATACGTTATACGTTATACGTTATACGTTATACGTTATACGTCATACGTTATACGTCATACGTTATACGTTATACGTTATACGTTATACGTTATACGTTATACGTTATACGTTATACGTTATACGTTATACGTTATACGATATACGTTATACGTTATACGTAATACGTTATACGTTATACGTTATACGTTATACGTTATACGTTATACGTTATACGTTATACGTTATACGTTATACGTTATACGTTATACGTTATACGTTATACGTTATACGTTATACGTTATACGTTATACGTTATACGTTATACGTTATACGTTATACGTTATACGTTATACGTTATACGTTATACGTTATACGTTATACGCTATGCGTTATGCGTTATAGGATATACGTTATGCGTTATAGGATATACGTTATACGTTATACGTTATAGGTCATACCTTATACGTGATACGTCATACGTTATATGTTATACGTTATACGTTATATGTTATACGTTATACGTTATACGTTATACGTTGTACGTTATACGTTCTACGTTATACCTTAGATGTTATACGTTATACGTTATACGTCATAGGTTATACGTTATACGTTATACGTTATATTTTTTTTTATTTTTTTTATTTTTCTTATTTTTTATTTTTTTTTATTTTTTTATATTTATATCGTTTATACGTTATGCGTTATACGTTTTACGATATACGTTATACGTTATACGTTATACGTTATAAGTTATACGTTATATGTTATACGTTATACGTTATACGTTATACGTTATACGTTATACGTTATACGTTATACGTTATACGTAATACGTTATACGTTATACGTTATACGTTATACGTTATACGTTATACGTTATACGTTATACGTTATACGTTATACGTTATACGTTATACGTTACACGTTACACGTTATACGTTACACGTTATACGTTACACGTTATACGTTACACGTTATACGTTATACGTTATACGTTATACGTTATACGTTATACGTTACACGTTATACGTTTTACGTTATACTTTATACGTTAGACGTTATACGTTATACGTTATACGTTATACGTCATACGTCATAGGTTATACGTTATACGTTATGCGTTATACGTTCTACGTGATTCGTTATACGTTATAGGTTATACGTTATACGTTATACGTTATACGTTATACGTTATACGTTATACGTTATCCGTTATACGTTATACGTTGTACGTTATACGTTACACGTTATACGTTATACGTTGTACGTTTTACGTTATACGTTACATGTTACACGTTATACGTTACACGTTATACGTTACACGTTATACGTTACACGTTATACGTTACACGTTATACGTTATACGTTATACGTTATACGTTATACGTTATACGTTATACGTTATACGTTATACGTTATACGTTATACGTTATACGTTATACGTTATACGTAATACGTTATACGTTATACGTTATACGTTATACGTTATACGTTATACGTTATACGTTATACGTTATACGTTATACGTTATACGTTATACGTTACACGTTACACGTTATACGTTACACGTTATACGTTACACGTTATACGTTACACGTTATACGTTATACGTTATACGTTATACGTTATACGTTATACGTTACACGTTATACGTTTTACGTTATACTTTATACGTTAGACGTTATACGTTCTACGTTATACGTTATACGTTATACGTTGTACGTTATACGTTATGCGTTATACGTTCTACGTTATTCGTTATACGTTATACGTTATACGTTATACGTTATACGTTATACGTTATACGTTATACGTTATACGTTATACGTTATACGTTATACGTTATACGTTATACGTTATACGTTATACGTTATACGTTATACGTTATACGTTATACGTTATACGTTATACGTTATACGCTACACGGTACACGTTATACGTTACACGTTATACGTTACACGTTATACGTTACACGTTATACGTTACACGTTATACGTTACACGTTATACGTTATACGTTATACGTTATACGTTATACGTTATACGTTATACGTTATACGTTATACGTTATACGTTATACGTTACACGTTATACGTTATACGATATACGTTATACGTTATACGTTATACGTTCTACGTTATACGTTTTACGTTATACGTTATACGTTATACGTTATACGTTGTACGTTATACGTTATGCGTTATACGTTCTACGTTATTCGTTATACGTTATACGTTATACGTTATACGTTATACGTTATACGTTATACGTTATACGTTATACGTTATACGTTATACGTTATACGTTATACGTTATACGTTATACGTTATACGTTATACGTTACACGTTATACGTTACACGTTATACGTTACACGTTATACGTTACACGTTATACGTTACACGTTATACGTTATACGTTATACGTTACACGTTATACGTTACACGTTATACGTTATACGTTATACGTTATACGTTATACGTTATACGTTATACGTTATACGTTATACGTTATACGTTATACGTTAGACGTTATACGTTATACGTTATACGTTATACGTTATACGTTATACGTTATACGTTATACGTTATACGCTACGCGTTATGCGTTATAGGATATACGTTATGCGTTACAGGATATACGTTATACGTTATACGTTATAGGTCATACCTTATACGTGATACGTCATACGTTATATGTTATACGTTATACGTTATACGTTATGCGTTATACGTTAGACGTTATACGTTATACGTTATACGTTATACTTTATACGTTATACGTTATACGTTATACGTTATACGTTATACGTTATACGTTATACGTTATACGTTATACGTTATACGTTATACGTTATACGTTATACGTTATACGTTATACGATATACGTTATACGTTATACGTTATACGTTATACGTTATACGTTATACGCTATACGTTATACGCTATACGTTATACGTTATACGTTATACGTTATACGTTATACGTTATACGTTATACGTTATACGTTATACGTTATACGTTATACGTTATACGTTATACGTTATACGTTATACGTTATACGTTATACCTTATACGTTATACGTTATACGTTATACGTTATACGTTATACGTTATACGTTATACGTTATACGTTATACGTTATACGCTATGCGTTATGCGTTATAGGATATACGTTATGCGTTATAGGATATACGTTATACGTTATACGTTATAGGTCATACCTTATACGTGATACGTCATACGTTATATGTTATACGTTATACGTTATATGTTATACGTTATACGTTATACGTTATACGTTATACGTTATACGTTATACGTTATGCGTTATACGTTATACGTTATACGTTATACGTTATACGTTATACGTTATACGTTATACGTTATACGTTATACGTTATACGTTATACGTTATACGTTATACGTTATACGTTATACGTTATACGTTATACGTTATACGTTATACGTTATACGTTATACGTTATACGTTATACGTTATACGTTATACGCTATGCGTTATGCGTTATAGGATATACGTTATGCGTTATAGGATATACGTTATACGTTATACGTTATAGGTCATTCCTTATACGTGATACGTCATACGTTATATGTTATACGTTATGAGTTATACGTTTTACGTTATACGTTATACGTTATACGTTATACGTCATACGTTATACGTTATACGTTATACGTCATACGTCATAGGTTATACGTTATACGTTATGCGTTATACGTTCTACGTTATTCGTTATACGTTATACGTTATACGTTATACGTTATACGTTATACGTTATACGTTATCCGTTATACGTTATACGTTGTACGTTATACGTTACACGTCTTACGTTATACGTTGTACGTTTTACGTTATACGTTACATGTTATACGTTATACGTTACACGTTTTACGTTGTACGTTATACGTTCTACGTTATACGTTAGACGTTATACGTTATACGTTATACGTTATACGTTATACGTTATACGTTATACGTTCTACGTTATATGTTTTACGTTATACGTTATACGTTATACGTTATACGTTGTACGTTATACGTTATGCGTTATACGTTCTACGTTATTCATTATACGTTATACGTTATACGTTGTACGTTATACGTTATGCGTTATACGTTCTACGTTATTCGTTATACGTTATACGTTATACGTTATACGTTATACGTTATACGTTATACGTTATACGTTATACGTTATACGTTATACGTAATACGTTATACGTTATACGTTATACGTTATACGTTATACGTTATGCGTTATACGTTATACGTTATACGTTATACGTTATACGTTATACGTTATACGTTATACGTTATACGTTATACGTTATACGTTATACGTTATGCGTTATACGTTTTACGATATACGTTATACGTTATACGTTATACGTTATAAGTTATACGTTATACGTTATACGTTATACGTTATACGTTATACGTTATACGTTATACGTTACACGTTATACGTTATACGTTATACGTTATACGTTATACGTTATACGTTATACGTTATACGTTATACGATATGCGTTAGAATTTATACGTTATACGTTATACGTAATACGTTATACGTTATACGATATGCGTTAGAATTTATACGTTATACGTTATACGTAATACGTTATACGTTATACGTTATACGTTATACGTTATACGTTATACGTTATACGTTATACGTTATACGTTATACGTTATACGTTATACGCTATGCGTTATGCGTTATAGGATATAGGTTATGCGTTACAGGATATACGTTATACGTTATACGTTATAGGTCATACCTTATGCGTGATACGTCATACGTTATATGTTATACGTTATACGTTATACGTTATGCGTTATACGTTAGACGTTATACGTTATACGTTATACGTTATACGTTATACGTTGTACGTTATACGTTATACGTTATACGTTATACGTTATACGTTATACGTTATACGTTATACGTTATACGTTATACGTTATACGTTATACGCTATGCGTTATGCGTTATAGGATATACGTTATGCGTTATAGGATATACGTTATACGTTATACGTTATAGGTCATACCTTATACGTGATACGTCATACGTTATATGTTATACGTTATACGTTATATGTTATACGTTATACGTTATACGTTATACGTTATACGTTATACGTTATACGTTATGCGTTATACGTTATACGTTATACGTTATACGTTATACGTTATACGTTATACGTTATACGTTATACGTTATACGTTATACGTTATACGTTATACGTTATACGTTATACGTTATACGTTATACGTTATGCGTTATACGTTATACGTTATACGTTATACGTTATACGTTATACGCTATGCGTTATGCGTTATAGGATATACGTTATGCGTTATAGGATATACGTTATACGTTATACGTTATAGGTCATTCCTTATACGTGATACGTCATACGTTATATGTTATACGTTATGAGTTATACGTTTTACGTTATACGTTATACGTTATACGTTATACGTCATACGTTATACGTTATACGTTATACGTCATACGTCATAGGTTATACGTTATACGTTATGCGTTATACGTTCTACGTTATTCGTTATACGTTATACGTTATACGTTATACGTTATACGTTATACGTTATACGTTATCCGTTATACGTTATACGTTGTACGTTATACGTTACACGTCTTACGTTATACGTTGTACGTTTTACGTTATACGTTACATGTTATACGTTATACGTTACACGTTTTACGTTGTACGTTATACGTTCTACGTTATACGTTAGACGTTATACGTTATACGTTATACGTTATACGTTATACGTTATACGTTATACGTTATATGTTTTACGTTATACGTTATACGTTATACGTTATACGTTGTACGTTATACGTTATGCGTTATACGTTCTACGTTATTCGTTATACGTTATACGTTATACGTTGTACGTTATACGTTATGCGTTATACGTTCTACGTTATTCGTTATACGTTATACGTTATACGTTATACGTTATACGTTATACGTTATACGTTATACGTTATACGTTATACGTTATACGTAATACGTTATACGTTATACGTTATACGTTATACGTTATACGTTATACGTTATACGTTATACGTTATACGTTATGCGTTATACGTTTTACGATATACGTTATACGTTATACGTTATACGTTATAAGTTATACGTTATACGTTATACGTTATACGTTATACGTTATACGTTATACGTTACACGTTATACGTTATACGTTATACGTTATACGTTATACGTTATACGTTATACGTTATACGTTATACGATATGCGTTAGAATTTATACGTTATACGTTATACGTAATACGTTATACGTTATACGTTATACGTTATACGTTATACGTTATACGTTATACGTTATACGTTATACGTTATACGTTATACGTTATACGTTATACGTTATACGTTATACGTTATACGTTATACGTTATACGTTATACGTTATACGCTATGCGTTATGCGTTATAGGATATAGGTTATGCGTTACAGGATATACGTTATACGTTATACGTTATAGGTCATACCTTATGCGTGATACGTCATACGTTATATGTTATACGTTATACGTTATACGTTATGCGTTATACGTTAGACGTTATACGTTATACGTTATACGTTATACGTTATACGTTGTACGTTATACGTTATACGTTATACGTTATACGTTATACGTTATACGTTATACGTTATACGTTATACGTTATACGTTATACGTTATACGTTATACGTTATACGTTATACGTTATACGTTATACGTTATACGTTATACGTTATACGTTATACGATATACGTTATACGTTATACGTAATACGTTATACGTTATACGTTATACGTTATACGTTATACGTTATACGTTATACGTTATACGTTATACGTTATACGTTATACGTTATACGTTATACGTTATACGTTATACGTTATACGTTATACGTTATACGTTATACGTCATACGTTATACGTTATACGTTATACGTTATACGTTATACGTTATACGTTATACGCTATGCGTTATGCGTTATAGGATATACGTTATGCGTTATAGGATATACGTTATACGTTATACGTTATAGGTCATACCTTATACGTGATACGTCATACGTTATATGTTATACGTTATACGTTATATGTTATACGTTATACGTTATACGTTATACGTTGTACGTTATACGTTCTACGTTATACCTTAGATGTTATACGTTATACGTTATACGTCATAGGTTATACGTTATACGTTATACGTTATACGTTATACGTTATGCGTTATACGTTTTACGATATACGTTATACGTTATACGTTATACGTTATAAGTTATACGTTATATGTTATACGTTATACGTTATACGTTATACGTTATACGTTATACGTTATACGTTATACGTTATACGTAATACGTTATACGTTATACGTTATACGTTATACGTTATACGTTATACGTTATACGTTATACGTTATACGTTATACGTTATACGTTATACGTTACACGTTACACGTTATACGTTACACGTTATACGTTACACGTTATACGTTACACGTTATACGTTATACGTTATACGTTATACGTTATACGTTATACGTTACACGTTATACGTTTTACGTTATACTTTATACGTTAGACGTTATACGTTATACGTTATACGTTATACGTCATACGTCATAGGTTATACGTTATACGTTATGCGTTATACGTTCTACGTTATTCGTTATACGTTATAGGTTATACGTTATACGTTATACGTTATACGTTATACGTTATACGTTATACGTTATCCGTTATACGTTATACGTTGTACGTTATACGTTACACGTTATACGTTATACGTTGTACGTTTTACGTTATACGTTACATGTTACACGTTATACGTTACACGTTATACGTTACACGTTATACGTTACACGTTATACGTTACACGTTATACGTTATACGTTATACGTTATACATTATACGTTATACGTTATACGTTATACGTTATACGTTATACGTTATACGTTATACGTTATACGTTATACGTAATACGTTATACGTTATACGTTATACGTTATACGTTATACGTTATACGTTATACGTTATACGTTGTACGTTATACGTTATGCGTTATACGTTCTACGTTATTCGTTATACGTTATACGTTATACGTTATACGTTATACGTTATACGTTATACGTTGTACGTTATACGTTATACGTTATACGTTATACGTTGTACGTTTTACGTTATACGTTACATGTTATACGTTATACGTTACACGTTTTACGTTGTACGTTATACGTTATACGTTATACGTTAGACGTTATACGTTATACGTTATACGTTATACGTTATACGTTATACGTTCTACGTTATACGTTATACGTTATACGTTATACGTTATACGTTATACGAAATGCGTTAGAATTTATACGTTATACGTTATACGTTATACGTTGTACGTTATACGTTATACGTTATACGTTATACGTTATACGTTATACGTTATACGTTATACGTTATACGTTATACGTTATGCGTTATACGTTTTACGATATACGTTATACGTTATACGTTATACGTTATACGTTATACGTTATACGTTATACGTTATACGTTATACGTTATACGTTATACGTTATACGTAATACGTTATACGTTATACGTTATACGTTATACGTTATACGTTATACGTTATACGTTATACGTTATACGTTATGCGTTATACGTTTTACGATATACGTTATACGTTATACGTTATACGTTATAAGTTATACGTTATACGTTATACGTTATACGTTATACGTTATACGTTATACGTTACACGTTATACGTTATACGTTATACGTTATACGTTATACGTTATACGTTATACGTTATACGTTATACGATATGCGTTAGAATTTATACGTTATACGTTATACGTAATACGTTATACGTTATACGTTATACGTTATACGTTATACGTTATACGTTATACGTTATACGTTATACGTTATACGTTATACGTTATACGTTATACGTTATACGTTATACGTTATACGTTATACGTTATACGTTATACGTTATACGCTATGCGTTATGCGTTATAGGATATAGGTTATGCGTTACAGGATATACGTTATACGTTATACGTTATAGGTCATACCTTATGCGTGATACGTCATACGTTATATGTTATACGTTATACGTTATACGTTATGCGTTATACGTTAGACGTTATACGTTATACGTTATACGTTATACGTTATACGTTGTACGTTATACGTTATACGTTATACGTTATACGTTATACGTTATACGTTATACGTTATACGTTATACGTTATACGTTATACGTTATACGTTATACGTTATACGTTATACGTTATACGTTATACGTTATACGTTATACGTTATACGTTATACGATATACGTTATACGTTATACGTAATACGTTATACGTTATACGTTATACGTTATACGTTATACGTTATACGTTATACGTTATACGTTATACGTTATACGTTATACGTTATACGTTATACGTTATACGTTATACGTTATACGTTATACGTTATACGTTATACGTCATACGTTATACGTTATACGTTATACGTTATACGTTATACGTTATACGTTATACGCTATGCGTTATGCGTTATAGGATATACGTTATGCGTTATAGGATATACGTTATACGTTATACGTTATAGGTCATACCTTATACGTGATACGTCATACGTTATATGTTATACGTTATACGTTATATGTTATACGTTATACGTTATACGTTATACGTTGTACGTTATACGTTCTACGTTATACCTTAGATGTTATACGTTATACGTTATACGTCATAGGTTATACGTTATACGTTATACGTTATACGTTATACGTTATGCGTTATACGTTTTACGATATACGTTATACGTTATACGTTATACGTTATAAGTTATACGTTATATGTTATACGTTATACGTTATACGTTATACGTTATACGTTATACGTTATACGTTATACGTTATACGTAATACGTTATACGTTATACGTTATACGTTATACGTTATACGTTATACGTTATACGTTATACGTTATACGTTATACGTTATACGTTATACGTTACACGTTACACGTTATACGTTACACGTTATACGTTACACGTTATACGTTACACGTTATACGTTATACGTTATACGTTATACGTTATACGTTATACGTTACACGTTATACGTTTTACGTTATACTTTATACGTTAGACGTTATACGTTATACGTTATACGTTATACGTCATACGTCATAGGTTATACGTTATACGTTATGCGTTATACGTTCTACGTTATTCGTTATACGTTATAGGTTATACGTTATACGTTATACGTTATACGTTATACGTTATACGTTATACGTTATCCGTTATACGTTATACGTTGTACGTTATACGTTACACGTTATACGTTATACGTTGTACGTTTTACGTTATACGTTACATGTTACACGTTATACGTTACACGTTATACGTTACACGTTATACGTTACACGTTATACGTTACACGTTATACGTTATACGTTATACGTTATACATTATACGTTATACGTTATACGTTATACGTTATACGTTATACGTTATACGTTATACGTTATACGTTATACGTAATACGTTATACGTTATACGTTATACGTTATACGTTATACGTTATACGTTATACGTTATACGTTGTACGTTATACGTTATGCGTTATACGTTCTACGTTATTCGTTATACGTTATACGTTATACGTTATACGTTATACGTTATACGTTATACGTTGTACGTTATACGTTATACGTTATACGTTATACGTTGTACGTTTTACGTTATACGTTACATGTTATACGTTATACGTTACACGTTTTACGTTGTACGTTATACGTTATACGTTATACGTTAGACGTTATACGTTATACGTTATACGTTATACGTTATACGTTATACGTTCTACGTTATACGTTATACGTTATACGTTATACGTTATACGTTATACGAAATGCGTTAGAATTTATACGTTATACGTTATACGTTATACGTTGTACGTTATACGTTATACGTTATACGTTATACGTTATACGTTATACGTTATACGTTATACGTTATACGTTATACGTTATACGTTATACGTTATACGTTTTACGTTATACGTTATACGTTATACGTTATACGTTATACGTTATACGTTATACGTTATACGTTATACGTTATACGTTATACGTTATACGTTATACGTTATACGTTATACGTTATACGTTATACGTTATACGTTATACGTTATACGTTATACGTTATACGTTATACGTTATACGTTATACGTTATACGTTATACGTTATACGTTATACGTTATACGTTATACGTTATACGTTATACGTTATACGTTATACGTTATACGTTATACGTTATACGTTATACGTTATACGTTATACGTTATACGTTATACGTTATACGCTACGCGTTATGCGTTATAGGATATACGTTATGCGTTACAGGATATACGTTATACGTTATACGTTATAGGTCATACCTTATACGTGATACGTCATACGTTATATGTTATACGTTATACGTTATACGTTATGCGTTATACGTTAGACGTTATACGTTATACGTTATACGTTATACTTTATACGTTATACGTTATACGTTATACGTTATACGTTATACGTTATACGTTATACGTTATACGTTATACGTTATACGTTATACGTTATACGTTATACGTTATACGTTATACGTTATACGTTATGCGTTATACGTTATACGTTATACGTTATACGTTATACGTTATACGTTATACGTTATACGTTATACGTTATACGTTATACGTTATACGTTATACGTTATACGTTATGCGTTATACGTTTTACGATATACGTTATACGTTATACGTTATAAGTTATACGTTATACGTTATACGTTATACGTTATACGTTATACGTTATACGTTATACGTTATACGTTATACGTTATACGTTATACGTTAGACGTTGTACGTTATACGTTATACGTTATACGTTATACGTTATACGTCATACGTTCTACGTTATACGTTTTACGTTATACGTTCTACGTTATACGTTCTACGTTATACGTTATACGTTATACGTTATACGTTATACGTTGTACGTTATACGTTATACGTTACACGTTATACGTTATACGTTATACGTTATACGTTATACGTTATACGTTATACGTTATACGTTATACGATATGCGTTAGAATTTATACGTTATACGTTATACGTAATACGTTATACGTTATACGTTATACGTTATACGTTATACGTTATACGTTATAGGTCATACCTTATGCGTGATACGTCATACGTTATATGTTATACGTTATACGTTATACGTTATACGTTATACGTTATGCGTTATACGTTATACGTTATACGTTATACGTTATACGTTATACGTTATACGTTATACGTTATACGTTATACGTTATACGTTATACGTTATACGTTATGCGTTATACGTTTTACGATATACGTTATACGTTATACGTTATACGTTATAAGTTATACGTTATACGTTATACGTTATACGTTATACGTTATACGTTATACGATATACGTTATACGTTATACGTTATACGTTATACGTTATACGTTATACGTTATACGTTATACGTTATACGTTATACGTTATACGTTATACGTTATACGTTATACGTTATACGTTATACGTTATACGTTATACGTTATACGTTATACGTTATACGTTATACGTTATACGTTATACGTTACACGTTACACGTTACACGTTATACGTTACACGTTATACGTTACACGTTATACGTTACACGTTATACGTTACACGTTATACGTTATACGTTATACGTTATACGTTATACGTTATACGTTAGACGTTATACGTTATACGTTATACGTTATACGTTATACGTTATACGTTATACGTTATACGTTATACGTTATACGTTATACGTTATACGTTATACGTTATACGTTATACGTTATACGTTATGCGTTATACGTTATACGTTATACGTTATACGTTATACGTTATACGTTATACGTTATACGTTATACGTTATACGTTATACGTTATACGTTATACGTTATGCGTTATACGTTTTACGATATACGTTATACGTTATACGTTATACGTTATAAGTTATACGTTATACGTTATACGTTATACGTTATACGTTATACGTTATACGTTATACGTTATACGTTATACGTTATACGTTATACGTTAGACGTTGTACGTAATACGTTATACGTTATACGTTATACGTTATACGTTCTACGTTATACGTTTTACGTTATACGTTCTACGTTGTACGTTTTACGTTATACGTTATACGTTATACGTTATACGTTATACGTTGTACGTTATACGTTATACGTTACACGTTATACGTTATACGTTATACGTTATACGTTATACGTTATACGTTATACGTTATACGTTATACGTTATACGTTATACGTTATACGTTATACGATATGCGTTAGAATTTATACGTTATACGTTATACGTAATACGTTATACGTTATACGTTATACGTTATACGTTATACGTTATACGTTATAGGTCATACCTTATGCGTGATACGTCATACGTTATATGTTATACGTTATACGTTATACGTTATGCGTTATACGTTAGACGTTATACGTTATACGTTATACGTTATACGTTATACGTTGTACGTTATACGTTATACGTTATACGTTATACGTTATACGTTATACGTTATACGTTATACGTTATACGTTATACGTTATACGTTATACGTTATACGTTATACGTTATACGTTATACGTTATACGTTATACGTTATACGTTATACGTTACACGTTATACGTTAGACGTTGTACGTTATACGTTATACGTTATACGTTATACGTTATACGTTCTACGTTATACGTTTTACGTTATACGTTCTACGTTGTACGTTTTACGTTATACGTTATACGTTATACGTTATACGTTATACGTTGTACGTTATACGTTATACGTTACACGTTATACGTTATACGTTATACGTTATACGTTATACGTTATACGTTATACGTTATACGTTATACGTTATACGTTATACGTTATACGATATGCGTTAGAATTTATACGTTATACGTTATACGTAATACGTTATACGTTATACGTTATACGTTATACGTTATACGTTATACGTTATAGGTCATACCTTATGCGTGATACGTCATACGTTATATGTTATACGTTATACGTTATACGTTATGCGTTATACGTTAGACGTTATACGTTATACGTTATACGTTATACGTTATACGTTGTACGTTATACGTTATACGTTATACGTTATACGTTATACGTTATACGTTATACGTTATACGTTATACGTTATACGTTATACGTTATACGTTATACGTTATACGTTATACGTTATACGTTATACGATATACGTTATACGTTATACGTTATACGTTATACGTTATACGTTATACGTTATACGTTATACGTTATACGTTATACGTTATACGTTATACGTTATACGTTATACGTTATACGTTATACGTTATACGTTATACGTTATACGTTATACGTTATACGTTATACGTTATACGTTATACGTTATACGTTATACGTTATACGTTATACGTTATACGTTATACGTTATACGTTATACGTTATACGTTATACGTTATACGTTATACGTTATACGTTATACGTTATACGTTATACGTTATACGTTATACGTTATACGTTATACGTTATACGTTATACGTTATACGTTATACGTTATACGCTATGCGTTGTGCGTTATAGGATATACGTTATGCGTTATAGGATATACGTTATACGTTATACGTTATAGGTCATACCTTATACGTGATACGTCATACGTTATATGTTATACGTTATACGTTATATGTTATACGTTATACGTTATACGTTATACGTTGTACGTTATACGTTCTACGTTATACCTTAGACGTTATACGTTATACGTTATACGTCATAGGTTATACGTTATACGTTATACGTTATACGTTATACGTTATACGTTATACGCTATGCGTTGTGCGTTATAGGATATACGTTATGCGTTATAGGATATACGTTATACGTTATACGTTATAGGTCATACCTTATACGTGATACGTCATACGTTATATGTTATACGTTATACGTTATATGTTATACGTTATACGTTATACGTTATACGTTGTACGTTATACGTTCTACGTTATACCTTAGACGTTATACGTTATACGTTATACGTCATAGGTTATACGTTATACGTTATACGTTATACGTTATACGTTATGCGTTATACGTTTTACGATATACGTTATACGTTATACGTTATACGTTATAAGTTATACGTTATATGTTATACGTTATACGTTATACGTTATACGTTATACGTTATACGTTACACGTTATACGTTTTACGTTATACTTTATACGTTAGACGTTATACGTTATACGTTATACGTTATACGTTATACGTTATACGTTATACGTTACACGCTATGCGTTATGCGTTATAGGATATACGTTATGCGTTATAGGATATACGTTATACGTTATACGTTATAGGTCATTCCTTATACGTGATACGTCACACGTTATATGTTATACGTTATACGTTATACGTTTTACGTTATACGTTATACGTTATACGTTATACGTCATACGTTATACGTTATACGTTATACGTCATACGTCATAGGTTATACGTTATACGTTATGCGTTATACGTTCTACGTTATTCGTTATACGTTATACGTTATACGTTATACGTTATACGTTATACGTTATACGTTATACGTTATACGTTATACGTTATACGTTATCCGTTATACGTTATACGTTGTACGTTATACGTTACACGTTATACGTTATACGTTGTACGTTTTACGTTATACGTTACATGTTATACGTTATAGGTTACACGTTTTACGTTGTACGTTATACGTTCTACGTTATACGTTAGACGTTATACGTTACACGTTATACGTTATACGTTGTACGTTTTACGTTATACGTTACATGTTATACGTTATACGTTACACGTTTTACGTTGTACGTTATACGTTATACGTTATACGTTATTAGTTATACGTTATATGTTATACGTTATACGTTATATGTTATACGTTATACGTTACACGTTATACGTTTTACGTTATACTTTATACGTTAGACATTATACGTTATACGTTATACGTTATACGTTTTACGTTATACGTTCTACGTTATACGTTTTACGTTATACGTTATACGTTATACGTTATACGTTATACGTTGTACGTTATACGTTATACGTTACACGTTATACGTTATACGTTATACGTTATACGTTATACGATATACGTTATACGTTATACGTTATACGTTATACGATATGCGTTAAAATTTATACGTTATACGTTATACGTTATACGTTATACGTTATACGTTATACGTTATAGGTTATACGTTATACGTTATACGTTATACGTTATACGTTATACGTTATACGTTATACGTTATACGCTACGCGTTATGCGTTATAGGATATACGTTATGCGTTACAGGATATACGTTATACGTTATACGTTATAGGTCATACTTTATACGTGATACGTCATACGTTATATGTTATACGTTATACGTTATACGTTATACGTTATGCGTTATACGATAGACGTTATACGTTATACGTTATACGTTATACTTTATACGTTATACGTTATACGTTATACGTTATACGTTATACGTTATACGTTATACGTTATACGTTATACGTTATACGTTATACGTTATACGTTATACGTTATACGTTATACGTTATACGTTATACGTTATACGCTACGCGTTATGCGTTATAGGATATACGTTATGCGTTACAGGATATACGTTATACGTTACACGTTTTACGTTGTACGTTATACGTTCTACGTTATACGTTAGACGTTATACGTTATACGTTATACGTTATACGTTATACGTTATACGTTATACGTTCTACGTTATACGTTTTACGTTATACGTTATACGTTATACGTTATACGTTGTACGTTATACGTTATGCGTTATACGTTCTACGTTATTCGTTATACGTTATACGTTATACGTTATACGTTATACGTTATACGTTATACGTTATACGTTATACGTTATACGTTATACGTTATACGTTATACGCTATGCGTTATGCGTTATAGGATATACGTTATGCGTTATAGGATATACGTTATACGTTATACGTTATAGGTCATTCCTTATACGTGACACGTCACACGTTATATGTTATACGTTATACGTTATACGTTTTACGTTATACGTTATACGTTATACGTTATACGTCATACGTTATACGTTATACGTTATACGTCATACGTCATAGGTTATACGTTATACGTTATGCGTTATACGTTCTACGTTATTCGTTATACGTTATACGTTATACGTTATACGTTATACGTTATACGTTATACGTTATACGTTATCCGTTATACGTTATACGTTGTACGTTATACGTTACACGTTATACGTTATACGTTGTACGTTTTACGTTATACGTTACATGTTATACGTTATACGTTACACGTTTTACGTTGTACGTTATACGTTCTACGTTATACGTTAGACGTTATACGTTATACGTTATACGTTATACGTTATACGTTATACGTTATACGTTCTACGTTATACGTTTTACGTTATACGTTATACGTTATACGTTATACGTTGTACGTTATACGTTATGCGTTATACGTTCTACGTTATTCGTTATACGTTATACGTTATACGTTATACGTTATACGTTATACGTTATACGTTATACGTTAGACGTTATACGTTATACGTTATACGATATACGTTATACGTTATACGTTATACGTTATACGTTATACGTTATACGTTATACGTTATACGTTATACGTTATACGTTATACGTCATACGTTATACGTTACACGTTATACGTTATACGATATACGTTATACGTTATACGTTATACGTTATACGTTATACGTTATACGTTATACGTTATACGTTATACGTTATACGTTATACGTTATACGTTATACGTTATACGTTATACGTTATACGTTATACGTTATACGTTATACGTTATACGTTATACGCTACGCGTTATGCGTTATAGGATATACGTTATGCGTTACAGGATATACGTTATACGTTACACGTTTTACGTTGTACGTTATACGTTCTACGTTATACGTTAGACGTTATACGTTATACGTTATACGTTATACGTTATACGTTATACGTTATACGTTCTACGTTATACGTTTTACGTTATACGTTATACGTTATACGTTATACGTTGTACGTTATACGTTATGCGTTATACGTTCTACGTTATTCGTTATACGTTATACGTTGTACGTTATACGTTATACGTTATACGTTATACGTTATACGTTATACGTTATACGTTATACGTTATACGTTATACGTTATACGTTATACGTTATACGCTATGCGTTATGCGTTATAGGATATACGTTATGCGTTATAGGATATACGTAATACGTTATACGTTATAGGTCATTCCTTATACGTGATACGTCACACGTTATATGTTATACGTTATACGTTATACGTTTTACGTTATACGTTATACGTTATACGTTATACGTCATACGTTATACGTTATACGTTATACGTTATACGTCATACGTCATAGGTTATACGTTATACGTTATGCGTTATACGTTCTACGTTATTCGTTATACGTTATACGTTATACGTTATACGTTATACGTTATACGTTATACGTTATACGTTATCCGTTATACGTTATACGTTGTACGTTATACGTTACACGTTATACGTTATACGTTGTACGTTTTATGTTATACGTTACATGTTATACGTTATACGTTACACGTTTTACGTTGTACGTTATACGTTCTACGTTATACGTTAGACGTTATACGTTATACGTTATACGTTATACGTTATACGTTATACGTTATACGTTCTACGTTATACGTTTTACGTTATACGTTATACGTTATACGTTATACGTTGTACGTTATACGTTATGCGTTATACGTTCTACGTTATTCGTTATACGTTATACGTTATACGTTATACGTTATACGTTATACGTTATACGTTATACGTTAGACGTTATACGTTATACGTTATACGTTATACGTTATACGTTATACGTTATACGTTATACGTTCTACGTTATACGTTTTACGTTATACGTTCTACGTTATACGTTTTACGTTATACGTTATACGTTATACGTTATACGTTATACGTTGTACGTTATACGTTATACGTTATACGTTATACGTTATACGTTATACGTTATACGTTATACGTTATACGTTATACGTTATACGTTATACGTTATACGTTATACGATATGCGTTAGAATTTATACGTTATACGTTATACGTTATACGTTATACGTTATACGATATACGTTATACGTTATACGTTATACGTTATACGTTATACGTTATACGTTATACGTTATACGTTATACGTTATACGTTATACGTTATACGTTATACGTTACACGTTATACGTTATACGATATACGTTATACGTTATACGTTATACGTTATACGTTATACGTTATACGTTATACGTTATACGTTATACGTTATACGTTATACGTTATACGTTATACGTTATACGTTATACGTTATACGTTATACGTTATACGTTATACGTTATACGTTATACGTTATACGTTATACGTTATACGTTATACGCTATGCGTTATGCGTTATAGGATATACGTTATACGTTATACGTTATACGTTATACGCTATGCGTTGTGCGTTATAGGATATACGTTATGCGTTATAGGATATACGTTATACGTTATACGTTATAGGTCATACCTTATACGTGATACGTCATACGTTATATGTTATACGTTATACGTTATATGTTATACGTTATACGTTATACGTTATACGTTGTACGTTATACGTTATACGTTATACGTTATACGTTATACGTTATACGTTATACGTTATACGTTATACGTTATACGTTATACGTTATACGTTATACGTTATACGTTATACGTTATACGTTATACGTTATACGTTAAACGTTATACGTTATAGGATATACGTTATGCGTTGCAGGATATACGTTATACGTTATACGTTATAGGTCATACCTTATACGTGATACGTCATACGTTATATGTTATACGTTATACGTTATACGTTATGCGTTATACGTTATACGTTATACGTTATACGTTATACGTTATACGTTATACGTTATACGTTATACGTTATACGTTACACGTTATACGTTATACGTTATACGTTATACGTTATACGTTATACGTTATACGTTATACGTTATACGTTATACGTTATACGTTATACGTTATACGTTATACGTTATACGTTATACGTTATACGTTATACGTTATACGTTATACGTTATACGTTATACGTTATACGTTATACGTTATACGTTATACGTTATACGTTATACGTTATACGTCATAGGTTATACGTTATACGTTATACGTTATACGTTATACGTTATGCGTTATACGTTTTACGATATACGTTATACGTTATACGTTATACGTTATACGTTATAAGTTATACGTTATACGTTATACGTTATAAGTTATACGTTATATGTTATACGTTATACGTTATACGTTTTACGTTATACGTTATACGTTATACGTTATACGTCATACGTTATACGTTATACGTTATACGTCATGCGTCATAGGTTATACGTTATACGTTATGCGTTATACGTTCTACGTTATTCGTTATACGTTATACGTTATACGTTATACGTTATACGTTATACGTTATACGTTATACGTTATACGTTATACGTTATCCGTTATACGTTATACGTCGTACGTTATACGTTACACGTTATACGTTATACGTTGTACGTTTTACGTTATACGTTACATGTTATACGTTATACGTTACACGTTTTACGTTGTACGTTATATGTTATACGTTATACGTTATACGTTATACGATATGCGTTATACGTTATACGTTATACGTTATACGTTATACGTTATCCGTTATACGTTATACGTTGTACGTTATACGTTACACGTTATACGTTATACGTTGTACGTTTTACGTTATACGTTACATGTTATACGTTATACGTTACACGTTTTACGTTGTACGTTATACGTTCTACGTTATACGTTAGACGTTATACGTTATACGTTATACGTTATACGTTATACGTTATACGTTATACGTTATACGTTCTACGTTATACGTTTTACGTTATACGTTATACGTTATACGTTATACGTTGTACGTTATACGTTATGCGTTATACGTTCTACGTTATTCGTTATACGTTATACGTTATACGTTATACGTTATACGTTATACGTTATACGTTATACGTTAGACGTTATACGTTATACGTTATACGTTATACGTTATTCGTTGTACGTTATACGTTATACGTTATACGTTATACGTTATACGTTATACGTTATACGTTATACGTTATACGTTATACGTTATACGTTATACGATATGCGTTAGAATTTATACGTTATACGTTATACGTTATACGTTATACGTTATACGTTATACGTTATACGTTATACGTTATACGTTATACGTTATACGTTATACGTTATACGTTATACGTTATACGTTATACGTTATACGTTATACGTTATACGTTATATGTTATACGTTATACGTTACACGTTATACGTTATACGATATACGTTATACGTTATACGTTATACGTTATACGTTATACGTTATACGTTATACGTTATACGTTATACGTTATACGTGATACGTTATACGTTATACGTTATACGTTATACGTTATACGTTATACGTTATACGTTATACGTTATACGTCATACGTTATACGCTATGCGTTATGCGTTATAGGATATACGTTATGCGTTACAGGATATACGTTATACGTTATACGTTATAGGTCATACCTTATACGTGATACGTCATACGTTATATGTTATACGTTATGCGTTATACGTTATGCGTTATACGTTAGACGTTATACGTTATACGTTATACGTTATACGTTATACTTTATACGTTATACGTTATATATTATGCGTTACAGGATATACGTTATACGTTATACGTTATTGGTCATACCTTATACGTGATACGTCATACGTTATATGTTATACGTTATACGTTATACGTTATGCGTTATACGTTATACGTTATACGTGATACGTTATACGTTATACGTTATACGTTATACGTTACACGTTATACGTTATACGTTATACGTTATACGTTATACGTTATACGTTATACGTTATACGTTATACGTTATACGTTATACGTTATACGTTATACGTTATACGTTATACGTTATACGTTATACGTTATACGTTATACGTTAAACGTTATACGTTATAGGATATACGTTATGCGTTGCAGGATATACGTTATACGTTATACGTTATAGGTCATACATTATACGTGATACGTCATACGTTATATGTTATACGTTATACGTTATACGTTATACGTTATACGTTATACGTTATACGTTATACGTTATACGTCATAGGTTATACGTTATACGTTATCCGTTATACGTTATACGTTATACGTTACACGTTATACGTTATACGTTATACGTTTTACGTTATACGTTATACGTTTTACGTTATACGTTACATGGTATACGTTATACGTTACACGTTATACGTTGTACGTTATACGTTCTACGTTATGCGTTAGACGTTATACGTTATACGTTATACGTTATACGTTCTACGTTATACGTTTTACGTTATACGTTATACGTTGTACGTTATACGTTGTACGTTATACGTTATGCGTTATACGTTCTACGTTATTCGTTATACGTTATACGTTATACGTTATACGTTAAACGTTATACGTTATACGTTGTACGTTATACGTTATACGTTATACGTTATACGTTATACGTTATACGTTATACGTTATACGTTATACGTTATACGTTATACGTTATACGTTATACGTTATACGTTATACGTTATACGTTATACGTTATACGTTATACGTTATACGTTATACGTTATACGTTATACGTTATACGTTATACGTTATACGTTATGCGTTATACGTTATGCGTTATACGTTATGCGTTATACGTTATACGTTATACGTTATACGTTATACGTTATACGTTATACGTTATACGTTATACGTTATACGTTATACGTTATACGTTATACGTTATACGTTATACGTTATACGATATACGTTATACGTTATACGTTATACGTTATACGTTATACGTTATACGTTATACGTTATACGTTATACGTTATACGTTATACGTTATTCGTTATACGTTATACGTTATACGTTATACGTTATACGTTATACGTTATGCGTTAGAATTTATACGTTATACGTTATACCTTATACGTTATACGTTATACGTTATACGTTATACGTTATACGTTATACGTTATACGTTATACGTTATACGTTATACGTTATACGTTATACGTTATACGTTATACGTTATACGCTATGCGTTATGCGTTATAGGATATACGTTATGCGTTACAGGATATACGTTATACGTTATACGTTATACGTTATACGTTAGACGTTATACGTTATACGTTATACGTTATACGTTATACGTTATACGTTATACGTTCTACGTTATACGTTTTACGTTATACGTTCTACGTTATACGTTTTACATTATACGTTATACGTTATACGTTATACGCTATACGTTGTACGTTATACGTTATGCGTTATACGTTCTACGTTAGTCGTTATACGTTATGCGTTATACGTTATACGTTATACGTTATACCTTATACGTTATACGTTATACGTTATACGTTATACGTTATACGTTATACGTTATACGTTATACGTTATACGTTATACGTTATACGTTACACGTTATACGTTATACGTTATACGTTATACGTTATACGTTATGCTTTAGAATTTATACGTTATACGTTATACGTTATACGTTATACGTTATACGTTATACGTTATACGTTATACGTTATACGTTATACGTTATACGTTATACGTTATACGTTATACGTTATACGTTATACGTTATACGTTATACGTTATAGGTTATACGTTATACGTTATACGTTATACGTTATACGTTATACGTTATACGTTATACGTTATACGTTATACGTTATACGTTATACGTTATACGTTATACGTTATACGCTATGCGTTATGCGTTATAGGATATACGTTATGCGTTACAGGATATACGTTATACGTTATACGTTATAGGTCATACCTTATACGTGATACGTCATACGTTATAGGTCATACCTTATACGTGATACGTCATACGTTATATGTTATACGTTATACGTTATACGTTATGCGTTATACGTTAGACGTTATACGTTATACGGTATACGTTATACTTTATACGTTATAGGTTATACGTTATACGTTATACGTTATACGTTATACGTTATACGTTATACGTTAGACGTTATACGTTATACGTTATACGTTATACGTTATACGTTACACGTTATACGTTATACGTTATACGTTATACGTTATACGTTATACGTTATACGTTATACGTTGTACGTAATACGTTATGCGTTATACGTTATACGTTATACGTTATACGTTACACGTTATACGTTATACGTTATACGTTATACGTTATACGTTATACGTTATACGTTATACGTTATACGTTATACGTTATACGTTATACGTTATACGTTATACGTTATACGTTGTACGTAATACGTTATGCGTTATACGTTATACGTTATACGTTATACGTTATACGTTATACGTTATACGTTATACGTTATAGGATATACGTTATGCGTTGCAGGATATACGTTATACGTTATACGTTATAGGTCATACCTTATACGTGATACGTCATACGTTATATGTTATACGTTATACGTTATACGTTATACGTTATACGTTAGACGTTATACGTTATACATTATACGTTATACGTTATACGTTCTACGTTATACGTTTCACGTTATACGTTATACGTTATACGTTATACGTTATACGTTATGCGTTATACGTTAGACGTTATACGTTATACGTTATACGTTATACGTTATACGTTATACGTTATACGTTATACGTTACACGTTATACGTTATACGTTATACGTTATACGTTATACGTTATGCGTTAGAATTTATACGTTATGCGTTATACGTTATACGTTATACGTTATACGTTATACGTTATACGTTATACGTTATACGTTATACGTTATACGTTATACGTTATACGTTATACGTTATACGCTATGCGTTATGCGTTATAGGATATACGTTATACGTTATACGTTATACGTTATACGTTATACGTTATACGTTATACGTTATACGTTATACGCTATGCGTTATGCGTTATAGGATATACGTTATGCGTTACAGGATATACGTTATACGTTATACGTTATAGGTCATACGTTATACGTTATACGTTATACGTTATACGTTATACGTTATACGTGATACGTTATACGTTATACGTTATACGTTATACGTTATACGTTATGCGTTATACGTTATACGTTATACGTTATACGTTATACGTTATACGTTATACGTTATAGGATATACGTTATGCGTTGCAGGATATACGTTATACGTTATACGTTATAGGTCATATCTTATACGTGATACGTCATACGTTATATGTTATACGTTATACGTTATACGTTATACGTTATACGTTATACGTTAGACGTTATACGTTATACATTATACGTTATACGTTATACGTTCTACGTTATACGTTTCACGTTATACGTTATACGTTATACGTTATACGTTATACGTTATGCGTTATACGTTAGACGTTATACGTTATACGTTATACGTTATACGTTATGCGTTATACGTTAGACGTTATACGTTATACGTTATACGATATACGTTATACGTTATACGTTATACGTTATAAGTTATACGTTATACGTTATGCATTATAGGATATACGATATGCGTTATAGGATATACGTTATACGTTATACGTTATGCGTTATACGTTAGACGTTATACGTTATACGTTATGCGTTATACGTTCTACGTTATTCGTTATACGTTATACGTTATACGTTACACGTTATACGTTTTACGTTATACTTTATACGTTAGACGTTATACGTTATACGTTATACGTTATACGTTATACGTTATACGTTATACGTTATACGTTATACGCTATACGTTATACGTTATGCGTTATACGTTTTACGATATACGTTATACGTAAGACGTTATACGTTATACGTTATACGTTATACGTTATACGTTATACGTTATACGTTATACGCTATGCGTTATGCGTTATAGGACATACGTTATGCGTTATAGGATATACGTTATACGTTATACGTTATAGGTCATTCCTTATACGTGATACGTCACACGTTATATGTTATACGTTATACGTTATACGTTTTACGTTATACGTTATACGTTATACGTTATACGTCATACGTTATACGTTATACGTTATACGTCATACGTCATAGGTTATACGTTATACGTTATGCGTTATACGTTCCACGTTATTCGTTATACGTTATACGTTATACGTTATACGTTATACGTTATACGTTATACGTTATACGTTATACGTTATACGTCATACGTTATACGCTATGCGTTATGCTTTATAGGATATACGTTATGCGTTATAGGATATACGTTATACGTTATACGTTATAGGTCATACCTTATACGTGATACGTCATACGTTATATGTTATACGTTATACGTTATATGATATACGTTATACGTTATACGTTATACGTTATACGTTATACGTTATACGTTATACGTTATACGTTATCCGTTATACGTTATACGTTATACGTTACACGTTATACGTTATACATTATACGTTTTACGTTATACGTTACATGTTATACGTTATACGTTACACGTTATACGTTGTACGTTATACGTTCTACGTTATACCTTAGACGTTATACGTTATACGTTATATGTCCTAGGTTATACGTTATACGTTATACGTTATACGTTATACGTTATGCGTTATACGTTTTACGATATACGTTATACGTTATACGTTATACGTTATAAGTTATACGTTATATGTTATACGTTATACGTTATACGTTATACGTTATACGTTACACGTTATACGTTTTACGTTATACTTTATACGTTAGACGTTATACGTTATACGTTATACGTTGTACGTTATACGTTATACGTTATACGTTATCCGTTATACGTTATACGTTGTACGTTATACGTTACACGTTATACGTTATACGTTGTACGTTTAACGTTATACGTTACATGTTATACGTTATACGTTACACGTTTTACGTTGTACGTTATACGTTCTACGTTATACGTTAGACGTTATACGTTATACGTTATACGTTATACGTTATACGTTATACGTTATACGTTCTACGTTATACGTTTTACGTTATACGTTATACGTTATACGATATACGTTGTACGTTATACGTTATGCGTTATACGTTCTACGTTATTCGTTATACGTTATACGTTATACGTTATACGTTATACGTTATACGTTATACGTTATACGTTATACGTTAGACGTTATACGTTATACGTTATACGTTATACGTTATACGTTATACGTTATACGTTATACGTTATACGTTATACGTTATACGTTTTACGTTATACGTTCTACGTTATACGTTTTACGTTATACGTTATACGTTATACGTTATACGTTATACGTTGTACGTTATACGTTATACGTTATACGTTATACGTTATACGTTATACGTTATACGTTATACGTTATACGTTATACGTTATACGATATGCGTTAAATTTATACGTTATACGGTATACGTTATACGTTATACGTTATACGTTATACGTTATACGTTATACGTTATACGTTATACGTTATACGTTATACGTTATACGTTATACGTTATACGTTATACGCTATGCGTTATGCGTTATAGGATATACGTTATGCGTTACAGGATATACGTTATACGTTATACGTTATAGGTCATACCTTATACGTGATACGTCATACGTTATATGTTATACGTTATACGTTATACGTTATGCGTTATACGTTAGACGTTATACGTTATACGTTATACGTTATACGTTATACTTTATACGTTATACGTTATATATTATGCGTTACAGGATATACGTTATACGTTATACGTTATTGGTCATACCTTATACGTGATACGTCATACGTTATATGTTATACGTTATACGTTATACGTTATGCGTTATACGTTATACGTTATACGTTATACGGTAAACGTTATACGTTACACGTTATACGTTACACGTTATACGTTATACGTTATACGTTATACGTTATACGTTATACGTTATACGTTATACGTTATACGTTATACGTTATACGTTATACGTTATACGTTATACGTTATACGTT
Organism: Ptiloglossa arizonensis; assembly: GCF_051014685.1. Lineage (NCBI taxonomy): Eukaryota > Metazoa > Arthropoda > Insecta > Hymenoptera > Colletidae > Ptiloglossa > Ptiloglossa arizonensis. Next base: position 307,960 of record NW_027478870.1, read on the forward strand.
ATACGTTATACGTTATACGTTATACGTTATACGTTATACGTTATACGTTATACGTTATACGTTATACGTTATACGTTATACGTTATACGTTATACGTTATACGTTATACGTTATACGTTAAACGTTATACGTTATAGGATATACGTTATGCGTGGCAGGATATACGTTATACGTTATACGTTATAGGTCATACCTTATACGTGATACGTCATACGTTATATGTTATACGTTATACGTTATACGTTATATGTTATACGTTCTACGTTATACGTTTTACGTTATACGTTCTACGTTAAACGTTTTACGTTATACGTTATACGTTATACGTTATACGTTATACGTTGTACGTTATACGTTTTACGTTATACGTTATACGTTGTACGTAATACGTTGTACGTTATACGTTATGCGTTATACGTTCTACGTTATTCGTTATACGTTATACGTTATACGTTATACGTTAAACGTTATACGTTATACGTTGTACGTTATACGTTATACGTTATGCGTTAGACGTTATACGTTATACGTTATACGTTATACGTTATACGTTATACGTTATACGTTCTACGTTCTACGTTATACGTTTTACGTTATACGTTCTACGTTATACGTTTTACGTTATACGTTATACGTTATACGTTATACGTTATACGTTGTACGTTATACGTTATACGTTATACGTTATACGTTATACGTTATACGTTATACGTTATACGTTATACAATATACGTTATACGTTATACGTTACACGTTATACGTTATACGTTATACGTTATACGTTATACGTTATACGTTATACGTTATACGATATGCGTTAGAATTTATACGTTATACGGTATACGTTATACGTTATACGTTATACGTTATACGTTATACGTTATACGTTATACGTTATACGTTATACGTTATACGTTATACGTTATACGTTATACGTTATACGTTGTACGTTACACGTTATACGTTATACGTTATACGTTATACGTTATACGTTATACGTTATACGTTATACGTTATACGTTATACGCTATGCGTTATGCGTTATAGGATATACGTTATGCGTTACAGGATATACGTTATACGTTATACGTTATAGGTCATACCTTATACGTGATACGTCATACGTTATAGGTCATACCTTATACGTGATACGTCATACGTTATATGTTATACGTTATACGTTATACGTTATGCGTTATACGTTAGACGTTATACGTTATACGTTATACGGAATACGTTATACTTTATACGTTATAGGTTATACGTTATACGTTATACGTTATACGTTATACGTTATACGTTATACGTTAGACGTTATACGTTATACGTTATACGTTATACGTTATACGTTACACGTTATACGTTATACGTTATACGTTATACGTTATACGTTATACGTTATACGTTAGACGTTATACGTTATACGTTATACGTTATACGTTATACGTTACACGTTATACGTTATACGTTATACGTTATACGTTATACGTTATACGTTATACGTTATACGTTATACGTTATACGTTGTACGTAATACGTTATGCGTTATACGTTATACGTTATACGTTATACGTTACACGTTATACGTTATACGTTATACGTTATACGTTATACGTTATACGTTATACGTTATACGTTATACGTTATACGTTATACGTTATACGTTATACGTTATACGTTGTACGTAATACATTATGCGTTATACGTTATACGTTATACGTTATACGTTATACGTTATACGTTATACGTTATACGTTATAGGATATACGTTATGCGTTGCAGGATATACGTTATACGTTATACGTTATAGGTCATACCTTATACGTGATACGTCATACGTTATATGTTATACGTTATACGTTATACGTTATACGTTATACGTTAGACGTTATACGTTATACATTATACGTTATACGTTATACGTTCTACGTTATACGTTTCACGTTATACGTTATACGTTATACGTTATACGTTATACGTTATGCGTTATACGTTAGACGTTATACGTTAGACGTTATACGTTATACGTTATACGTTATACGTTATACGTTATACGTTATACGTTACACGTTATACGTTATACGTTATACGTTATACGTTATACGTTATGCGTTAGAATTTATACGTTATACGTTATACGTTATACGTTATACGTTATACGTTATACGTTATACGTTATACGTTATACGTTATACGTTATACGTTATACGTTATACGTTATACGTTATAGGTTATACGTTATACGCTATACCTTATACGTTATACGTTATACGTTATACGTTATACGTTATACGTTATACGTTATACGTTATACGTTATACGTTATACGTTATACGTTATACGTTATACGTTATACGTTATACGTTATACGTTATACGTTACACGTTATACGTTATACGTTATACGTTATACGTTATACGTTATACGTTATACGTTATACGTTATACGTTATACGTTATACGTTATACGTTATACGTTATACGTTAAACGTTATACGTTATAGGATATACGTTATGCGTTGCAGGATATACGTTATACGTTATACGTTATAGGTCATACCTTATACGTGATACGTCATACGTTATATGTTATACGTTATACGTTATACGTTATATGTTATACGTTCTACGTTATACGTTTTACGTTATACGTTCTACGTTAAACGTTTTACGTTATACGTTATACGTTATACGTTATACGTTATACGTTGTACGTTATACGTTTTACGTTATACGTTATACGTTGTACGTAATACGTTGTACGTTATACGTTATGCGTTATACGTTCTACGTTATTCGTTATACGTTATACGTTATACGTTATACGTTAAACGTTATACGTTATACGTTGTACGTTATACGTTATACGTTATACGTTGTACGTAATACGTTATGCGTTATACGTTATACGTTATACGTTATACGTTATACGTTATACGTTATACGTTATACGTTATAGGATATACGTTATGCGTTGCAGGATATACGTTATACGTTATACGTTATAGGTCATACCTTATACGTGATACGTCATACGTTATATGTTATACGTTATACGTTATACGTTATACGTTATACGTTAGACGTTATACGTTATACATTATACGTTATACGTTATACGTTCTACGTTATACGTTTCACGTTATACGTTATACGTTATACGTTATACGTTATACGTTATGCGTTATACGTTAGACGTTATACGTTAGACGTTATACGTTATACGTTATACGTTATACCTTATACGTTATACGCTATGCGTTATGCGTTATAGGATATACGTTATGCGTTACAGGATATACGTTATACGTTATACGTTATAGGTCATACGTTATACGTTATACGTTATACGTTATACGTTATACGTTATACGTTATACGTTATACGTTATACGTTAAACGTTGTACGTTATAAGTTATGCGTTATACGTTATACGTTATACGTAATACGTTATACGTTATACGTTATACGTTATACGTTATACGTTATAGGATATACGTTATGCGTTGCAGGATATACGTTATACGTTATACGTTATAGGTCATACCTTATACGTGATACGTCATACGTTATATGTTATACGTTATACGTTATACGTTATACGTTATACGTTATACGTTAGACGTTATACGTTATACATTATACGTTATACGTTATACGTTCTACGTTATACGTTTCACGTTATACGTTATACGTTATACGTTATACGTTATACGTTATACGTTATACGTTATACGATATGCGTTAGAATTTATACGTTATACGGTATACGTTATACGTTATACGTTATACGTTATACGTTATACGTTATACGTTATACGTTATACGTTATACGTTATACGTTATACGTTATACGTTATACGTTAAACGTTGTACGTTATACGTTATGCGTTATACGTTATACGTTATACGTTATACGTTATACGTTATACGTTATACGTTATACGTTATAGGATATACGTTATGCGTTGCAGGATATACGTTATACGTTATTCGTTATAGGTCATACCTTATACGTGATACGTCATACGTTATATGTTATACGTTATACGTTATACGTTATACGTTATACGTTATACGTTAGACGTTATACGTTATACATTATACGTTATACGTTATACGTTCTACGTTATACGTTTCACGTTATACGTTATACGTTATACGTTATACGTTATACGTTATGCGTTATACGTTAGACGTTATACGTTATACGTTATACGATATACGTTATACGTTATACGTTATACGTTATAAGTTATACGTTATACGTTATACATTATACGTTATACGTTATACGTTCTACGTTATACGTTTCACGTTATACGTTATACGTTATACGTTATACGTTATACGTTATACGTTATACGTTATACGGTATACGTTATACTTTATACGTTATAGGTTATACGTTATACGTTATACGTTATACGTTATACGTTATACGTTATACGTTAGACGTTATACGTTATACGTTATACGTTATACGTTATACGTTACACGTTATACGTTATACGTTATACGTTATACGTTATACGTTATACGTTATACGTTATACGTTGTACGTAATACGTTATGCGTTATACGTTATACGTTATACGTTATACGTTACACGTTATACGTTATACGTTATACGTTATACGTTATACGTTATACGTTATACGTTATACGTTATACGTTATACGTTATACGTTATACGTTATACGTTATACGTTATACGTTGTACGTAATACGTTATGCGTTATACGTTATACGTTATACGTTATACGTTATACGTTATACGTTATACGTTATACGTTATAGGATATACGTTATGCGTTGCAGGATATACGTTATACGTTATACGTTATAGGTCATACCTTATACGTGATACGTCATACGTTATATGTTATACGTTATACGTTATACGTTATACGTTATACGTTAGACGTTATACGTTATACATTATACGTTATACGTTATACGTTCTACGTTATACGTTTCACGTTATACGTTATACGTTATACGTTATACGTTATACGTTATGCGTTATACGTTAGACGTTATACGTTAGACGTTATACGTTATACGTTATACGTTATACGTTATACGTTATACGTTATACGCTATGCGTTATGCGTTATAGGATATACGTTATGCGTTACAGGATATACGTTATACGTTATACGTTATAGGTCATACGTTATACGTTATACGTTATACGTTATACGTTATACGTTATACGTTATACGTTATACGTTATACGTTAAACGTTGTACGTTATAAGTTATGCGTTATACGTTATACGTTATACGTTATACGTTATACGTTATACGTTATACGTTATACGTTATAGGATATACGTTATGCGTTGCAGGATATACGTTATACGTTATACGTTATAGGTCATACCTTATACGTGATACGTCATACGTTATATGTTATACGTTATACGTTATACGTTATACGTTATACGTTATACGTTAGACGTTATACGTTATACATTATACGTTATACGTTATACGTTCTACGTTATACGTTTCACGTTATACGTTATACGTTATACGTTATACGTTATACGTTATACGTTATACGTTATACGATATGCGTTAGAATTTATACGTTATACGGTATACGTTATACGTTATACGTTATACGTTATACGTTATACGTTATACGTTATACGTTATACGTTATACGTTATACGTTATACGTTATACGTTATACGTTATACGTTATACGTTATACGTTATACGTTATACGCTATGCGTTATGCGTTATAGGATATACGTTATGCGTTACAGGATATACGTTATACGTTATACGTTATAGGTCATACGTTATACGTTATACGTTATACGTTATACGTTATACGTTATACGTTATACGTTATACGTTATACGTTATACGTTATACGTTATGCGTTATACGTTAGACGTTATACGTTATACGTTATGCGTTATACGTTCTACGTTATTCGTTATACGTTATACGTTATACGTTACACGTTATACGTTTTACGTTATACTTTATACGTTAGACGTTATACGTTATACGTTATACGTTATACGTTATACGTTATACGTTATACGTTATACGTTATACGTTATACGTTATACGCTATACGTTATACGTTATGCGTTATACGTTTTACGATATACGTTATACGTTATACGTTATACGTTATACGTTATACGTTATACGTTATACGTTATACGTTATACGTTATACGTTATACGTTATACGCTATGCGTTATGCATTATAGGATATACGTTATACGTTATACGTTATACGTTACACGTTATACGTTATACGTTATACGTTATACGCTATGCGTTATGCGTTATAGGATATACGTTATGCGTTACAGGATATACGTTATACGTTATACGTTATAGGTCATACGTTATACGTTATACGTTATACGTTATACGTTATACGTTATACGTTATACGTTATACGTTATACGTTATACGATATGCGTTAGAATTTATACGTTATACGGTATACGTTATACGTTATACGTTTTACGTTATACGTTGTACGTTATACGTTTTACGTTATACGTTATACGTTATACGTTATACGTTATACGTTGTACGTTATACGTTATACGTTATACGTTATACGTTATACGTTATACGTTATACGTTATACGTTATACGTTATACGTTATACGTTATACGTTACACGTTATACGTTATACGTTATACGTTATACGTTATACGTTATACGTTATACGATATGCGTTAGAATTTATACGTTATACGGTATACGTTATACGTTATACGTTATACGTTATACGTTATACGTTATACGTTATACGTTATACGTTATACGTTATACGTTATACGTTATACGTTATACGTTATACGTTACACGTTATACGTTATACGTTATACGTTATACGTTATACGTTACACGTTATACGTTATACGTTATACGTTATACGTTATACGTTATGCGTTAGAATTTATACGTTATACGTTATACGTTATACGTTATACGTTATACGTTATACGTTATACGTTATACGTTATACGTTATACGTTATACGTTATACGTTATACGTTATACGTTATACGTTATACGTTATAGGTTATACGTTATACGTTATACCTTATACGTTATACGTTATACGTTATACGTTATACGTTATACGTTATACGTTATACGTTATACGTTATACGCTATGCGTTATGCGTTATAGGATATACGTTATGCGTTACAGGATATACGTTATACGTTATACGTTATAGGTCATACGTTATACGTTATACGTTATACGTTATACGTTATACGTTATACGTTATACGTTATACGTTATACGTTATACGTTAAACGTTGTACGTTATACGTTATGCGTTATACGTTATACGTTATACGTTATACGTTATACGTTATACGTTATACGTTATACGTTATAGGATATACGTTATGCGTTGCAGGATATACGTTATACGTTATACGTTATAGGTCATACCTTATACGTGATACGTCATACGTTATATGTTATACGTTATACGTTATACGTTATACGTTATACGTTATACGTTAGACGTTATACGTTATACATTATACGTTATACGTTATACGTTCTACGTTATACGTTTCACGTTATACGTTATACGTTATACGTTATACGTTATACGTTATGCGTTATACGTTAGACGTTATACGTTATACGTTATACGATATACGTTATACGTTATACGTTATACGTTATAAGTTATACGTTATACGTTATACATTATACGTTATACGTTATACGTTCTACGTTATACGTTTCACGTTATACGTTATACGTTATACGTTATACGTTATACGTTATGCGTTATACGTTAGACGTTATACGTTATACGTTATGCGTTATACGTTCTACGTTATTCGTTATACGTTATACGTTATACGTTACACGTTATACGTTTTACGTTATACTTTATACGTTAGACGTTATACGTTATACGTTATACGTTATACGTTATACGTTATACGTTATACGTTATACGCTATACGTTATACGTTATGCGTTATACGTTTTACGATATACGTTATACGTTATACGTTATACGTTATACGTTATACGTTATACGTTATACGTTATACGTTATACGTTATACGTTATACGTTATACGTTATACGTTATACGTTATACGCTATGCGTTATGCATTATAGGATATACGTTATGCGTTATAGGATATACGTTATACGTTATACGTTATAGGTCATACCTTATACGTGATACGTCATACGTTATATGTTATACGTTATACGTTATATGATATACGTTATACGTTATACGTTATACGTTATACGTTATACGTTATACGTTATACGTTATACGTTATCCGTTATACGTTATACGTTATACGTTACACGTTATACGTTATACATTATACGTTTTACGTTATACGTTACATGTTATACGTTATACGTTACACGTTATACGTTGTACGTTATACGTTCTACGTTATACCTTAGACGTTATACGTTATACGTTATACGTCATAGGTTAAACGTTATACGTTATACGTTATACGTTATACGTTATGCGTTATACGTTTTACGATATACGTTATACGTTATACGTTATAGGTCATACCTTATACGTGATACGTCATACGTTATATGTTATACGTTATACGTTATATGATATACGTTATACGTTATACGTTATACGTTATACGTTATACGTTATACGTTATCCGTTATACGTTATACGTTATACGTTACACGTTATACGTTATACATTATACGTTTTACGTTATACGTTACATGTTATACGTTATACGTTACACGTTATACGTTGTACGTTATACGTTCTACGTTATACCTTAGACGTTATACGTTATACGTTATACGTCATAGGTTAAACGTTATACGTTATACGTTATACGTTATACGTTATGCGTTATACGTTTTACGATATACGTTATACGTTATACGTTATACGTTATAAGTTATACGTTATATGTTATACGTTATACGTTATACGTTATACGTTATACGTTACACGTTATACGTTTTACGTTATACTTTATACGTTAGACGTTATACGTTATACGTTATACGTTATACGTTATAAGTTATACGTTATACGCTATGCGTTATGCATTATAGGATATACGTTATGCGTTATAGGATATACGTTATACGTTATACGTTATACGTTATAAGTTATACGTTATATGTTATACGTTATACGTTATACGTTATACGTTATACGTTACACGTTATACGTTTTACGTTATACTTTATACGTTAGACGTTATACGTTATACGTTATACGTTATACGTTACACGTTATACGTTATACATTATACGTTTTACGTTATACGTTACATGTTATACGTTATACGTTACACGTTATACGTTGTACGTTATACGTTCTACGTTACACCTTAGACGTTATACGTTATACGTTATACGTCATAGGTTAAACGTTATACGTTATACGTTATACGTTATACGTTATGCGTTATACGTTTTACGATATACGTTATACGTTATACGTTATACGTTATACGTTATACGTTATACGTTATACGTTGTACGTAATACGTTATGCGTTATACGTTATACGTTATACGTTATACGTTACACGTTATACGTTATACGTTATACGTTATACGTTATACGTTATACGTTATACGTTATACGTTATACGTTACACGTTATACGTTTGACGTTATACTTTATACGTTAGACGTTATACGTTATACGTTATAGGTTATACGTTATACGTTAGACGTTATACGTTATACGTTATACGTTATACGTTAGACGTTATACGTTATACGTTATACGTTATACGTTATACGTTACACGTTATACGTTATACGTTATACGTTATACGTTATACGTTATACGTTATACGTTATACGTTATGCGTTGTACGTAATACGTTATGCGTTATACGTTATACGTTATACGTTATACGTTACACGTTATACGTTATACGTTATACGTTATACGTTATACGTTATACGTTATACGTTATACGTTATACGTTATACGTCATACGTTATACGTTATACGTTATACGTTGTACGTAATACATTATGCGTTATACGTTATACGTTATACGTTATACGTTATACGTTATACGTTATACGTTATACGTTATAGGATATACGTTATGCGTTGCAGGATATACGTTATACGTTATACGTTATAGGTCATACCTTATACGTGATACGCCATACGTTATATGTTATACGTTATACGTTATACGTTATACGTTATACGTTAGACGTTATACGTTATACATTATACGTTATACGTTATACGTTCTACGTTATACGTTTCACGTTATACGTTTTACGTTATACGTTATACGTTGTACGTAATACGTTGTACGTTATACGTTATGCGTTATACGTTCTACGTTATTCGTTATACGTTATACGTTATACGTTATACGTTATACGTTATACGTTATGCGTTATACGTTCTACGTTATTCGTTATACGTTATACGTTATACGTTACACGTTATACGTTTTACGTTATACTTTATACGTTAGACGTTATACGTTATACGTTATACGTTATACGTTATACGTTATACGTTATACGTTATACGTTATACGTTATACGTTATACGCTATACGTTATACGTTATGCGTTATACGTTTTACGATATACGTTATACGTTATACGTTATACGTTATACGTTATACGTTATACGTTATACGTTATACGTTATACGTTATACGTTATACGTTATACGCTATGCGTTATGCATTATAGGATATACGTTATACGTTATACGTTATACGTTACACGTTATACGTTATACGTTATACGTTATACGCTATGCGTTATGCGTTATAGGATATACGTTATGCGTTACAGGATATACGTTATACGTTATACGTTATAGGTCATACGTTATACGTTATACGTTATACGTTATACGTTATACGTTATACGTTATACGTTATACGTTATACGTTATACGATATGCGTTAGAATTTATACGTTATACGGTATACGTTATACGTTATACGTTTTACGTTATACGTTCTACGTTATACGTTTTACGTTATACGTTATACGTTATACGTTATACGTTATACGTTGTACGTTATACGTTATACGTTATACGTTATACGTTATACGTTATACGTTATACGTTATACGTTATACGTTATACGTTATACGTTATACGTTACACGTTATACGTTATACGTTATACGTTATACGTTATACGTTATACGTTATACGATATGCGTTAGAATTTATACGTTATACGGTATACGTTATACGTTATACGTTATACGTTATACGTTATACGTTATACGTTATACGTTATACGTTATACGTTATACGTTATACGTTATACGTTATACGTTATACGTTACACGTTATACGTTATACGTTATACGTTATACGTTATACGTTACACGTTATACGTTATACGTTATACGTTATACGTTATACGTTATGCGTTAGAATTTATACGTTATACGTTATACGTTATACGTTATACGTTATACGTTATACGTTATACGTTATACGTTATACGTTATACGTTATACGTTATACGTTATACGTTATACGTTATACGTTATACGTTATACGTTATACGTTATAGGTTATACGTTATACGTTATACCTTATACGTTATACGTTATACGTTATACGTTATACGTTATACGTTATACGTTATACGTTATACGTTATACGTTATACGCTATGCGTTATGCGTTATAGGATATACGTTATGCGTTACAGGATATACGTTATACGTTATACGTTATAGGTCATACGTTATACGTTATACGTTATACGTTATACGTTATACGTTATACGTTATACGTTATACGTTATACGTTATACGTTAAACGTTGTACGTTATACGTTATGCGTTATACGTTATACGTTATACGTTATACGTTATACGTTATACGTTATACGTTATACGTTATAGGATATACGTTATGCGTTGCAGGATATACGTTATACGTTATACGTTATAGGTCATACCTTATACGTGATACGTCATACGTTATATGTTATACGTTATACGTTATACGTTATACGTTATACGTTATACGTTAGACGTTATACGTTATACATTATACGTTATACGTTATACGTTCTACGTTATACGTTTCACGTTATACGTTATACGTTATACGTTATACGTTATACGTTATACGTTATACGTTATGCGTTATACGTTAGACGTTATACGTTATACGTTATGCGTTATACGTTCTACGTTATTCGTTATACGTTATACGTTATACGTTACACGTTATACGTTTTACGTTATACTTTATACGTTAGACGTTATACGTTATACGTTATACGTTATACGTTATACGTTATACGTTATACGTTATACGCTATACGTTATACGTTATGCGTTATACGTTTTACGATATACGTTATACGTTATACGTTATACGTTATACGTTATACGTTATACGTTATACGTTATACGTTATACGTTATACGTTATACGTTATACGTTATACGCTATGCGTTATGCATTATAGGATATACGTTATGCGTTATAGGATATACGTTATACGTTATACGTTATAGGTCATACCTTATACGTGATACGTCATACGTTATATGTTATACGTTATACGTTATATGATATACGTTATACGTTATACGTTATACGTTATACGTTATACGTTATACGTTATACGTTATACGTTATCCGTTATACGTTATACGTTATACGTTACACGTTATACGTTATACATTATACGTTTTACGTTATACGTTACATGTTATACGTTATACGTTACACGTTATACGTTGTACGTTATACGTTCTACGTTATACCTTAGACGTTATACGTTATACGTTATACGTCATAGGTTAAACGTTATACGTTATACGTTATACGTTATACGTTATGCGTTATACGTTTTACGATATACGTTATACGTTATACGTTATAGGTCATACCTTATACGTGATACGTCATACGTTATATGTTATACGTTATACGTTATATGATATACGTTATACGTTATACGTTATACGTTATACGTTATACGTTATACGTTATACGTTATCCGTTATACGTTATACGTTATACGTTACACGTTATACGTTATACATTATACGTTTTACGTTATACGTTACATGTTATACGTTATACGTTACACGTTATACGTTGTACGTTATACGTTCTACGTTATACCTTAGACGTTATACGTTATACGTTATACGTCATAGGTTAAACGTTATACGTTATACGTTATACGTTATACGTTATGCGTTATACGTTTTACGATATACGTTATACGTTATACGTTATACGTTATAAGTTATACGTTATATGTTATACGTTATACGTTATACGTTATACGTTATACGTTACACGTTATACGTTTTACGTTATACTTTATACGTTAGACGTTATACGTTATACGTTATACGTTATACGTTATAAGTTATACGTTATACGCTATGCGTTATGCATTATAGGATATACGTTATGCGTTATAGGATATACGTTATACGTTATACGTTATACGTTATAAGTTATACGTTATATGTTATACGTTATACGTTATACGTTATACGTTATACGTTACACGTTATACGTTTTACGTTATACTTTATACGTTAGACGTTATACGTTATACGTTATACGTTATACGTTACACGTTATACGTTATACATTATACGTTTTACGTTATACGTTACATGTTATACGTTATACGTTACACGTTATACGTTGTACGTTATACGTTCTACGTTACACCTTAGACGTTATACGTTATACGTTATACGTCATAGGTTAAACGTTATACGTTATACGTTATACGTTATACGTTATGCGTTATACGTTTTACGATATACGTTATACGTTATACGTTATACGTTATACGTTATACGTTATACGTTATACGTTGTACGTAATACGTTATGCGTTATACGTTATACGTTATACGTTATACGTTACACGTTATACGTTATACGTTATACGTTATACGTTATACGTTATACGTTATACGTTATACGTTATACGTTACACGTTATACGTTTGACGTTATACTTTATACGTTAGACGTTATACGTTATACGTTATAGGTTATACGTTATACGTTAGACGTTATACGTTATACGTTATACGTTATACGTTAGACGTTATACGTTATACGTTATACGTTATACGTTATACGTTACACGTTATACGTTATACGTTATACGTTATACGTTATACGTTATACGTTATACGTTATACGTTATACGTTGTACGTAATACGTTATGCGTTATACGTTATACGTTATACGTTATACGTTACACGTTATACGTTATACGTTATACGTTATACGTTATACGTTATACGTTATACGTTATACGTTATACGTTATACGTCATACGTTATACGTTATACGTTATACGTTGTACGTAATACATTATGCGTTATACGTTATACGTTATACGTTATACGTTATACGTTATACGTTATACGTTATACGTTATAGGATATACGTTATGCGTTGCAGGATATACGTTATACGTTATACGTTATAGGTCATACCTTATACGTGATACGTCATACGTTATATGTTATACGTTATACGTTATACGTTATACGTTATACGTTAGACGTTATACGTTATACATTATACGTTATACGTTATACGTTCTACGTTATACGTTTCACGTTATACGTTTTACGTTATACGTTATACGTTGTACGTAATACGTTGTACGTTATACGTTATGCGTTATACGTTCTACGTTATTCGTTATACGTTATACGTTATACGTTATACGTTATACGTTATACGTTACACGTTATACGTTATACGTTATACGTTATACGTTATACGTTATGCGTTAGAATTTATACGTTATACGTTATACGTTATACGTTATACGTTATACGTTATACGTTATACGTTATACGTTATACGTTATACGTTATACGTTATACGTTATACGTTATACGTTATAGGTTATACGTTATACGTTATACGTTATACGTTATACGTTATACGTTATACGTTATACGTTATACGTTATACGTTATACGTTATACGTTATACGTTATACGTTATACGTTATACGTTATACGTTATACGTTATACGTTATACGTTATACGTTACACGTTATACGTTATGCGTTATACGTTATACGTTATACGTTATACGTTATACGTTATACGTTATACGTTATACGTTATACGTTATACGTTATACGTTAAACGTTATACGTTATAGGATATACGTTATGCGTTGCAGGATATACGTTATACGTTATACGTTATAGGTCATACCTTATACGTGATACGTCATACGTTATATGTTATACGTTATACGTTATACGTTATATGTTATACGTTCTACGTTATACGTTTTACGTTATACGTTCTACGTTAAACGTTTTACGTTATACGTTATACGTTATACGTTATACGTTATACGTTGTACGTTATACGTTTTACGTTATACGTTATACGTTGTACGTAATACGTTGTACGTTATACGTTATGCGTTATACGTTCTACGTTATTCGTTATACGTTATACGTTATACGTTATACGTTAAACGTTATACGTTATACGTTGTACGTTATACGTTATACGTTATACGTTAGACGTTATACGTTATACGTTATACGTTATACGTTATACGTTATACGTTATACGTTCTACGTTCTACGTTATACGTTTTACGTTATACGTTCTACGTTATACGTTTTACGTTATACGTTATACGTTATACGTTATACGTTATACGTTGTACGTTATACGTTATACGTTATACGTTATACGTTATACGTTATACGTTATACGTTATACGTTATACGTTATACGTTATACGTTATACGTTACACGTTATACGTTATACGTTATACGTTATACGTTATACGTTATACGTTATACGACATGCGTTAGAATTTATACGTTATACGGTATACGTTATACGTTATACGTTATACGTTATACGTTATACGTTATACGTTATACGTTATACGTTATACGTTATACGTTATACGTTATACGTTATACGTTATACGTTACACGTTATACGTTATACGTTATACGTTATACGTTATACGTTATACGTTATACGTTATACGTTATAAGTTATACGTTATACGCTATGCGTTATGCGTTATAGGATATACGTTATGCGTTACAGGATATACGTTATACGTTATACGTTATAGGTCATACCTTATACGTGATACGTCATACGTTATAGGTCATACCTTATACGTGATACGTCATACGTTATATGTTATACGTTATACGTTATACGTTATGCGTTATACGTTAGACGTTATACGTTATACGTTATACGGTATACGTTATACTTTATACGTTATAGGTTATACGTTATACGTTATACGTTATACGTTATACGTTATACGTTATACGTTAGACGTTATACGTTATACGTTATACGTTATACGTTATACGTTACACGTTATACGTTATACGTTATACGTTATACGTTATACGTTATACGTTATACGTTATACGTTGTACGTAATACGTTATGCGTTATACGTTATACGTTATACGTTATACGTTACACGTTATACGTTATACGTTATACGTTATACGTTATACGTTATACGTTATACGTAATACGTTATACGTTATACGTTATACGTTATACGTTATACGTTATACGTTATACGTTGTACGTAATACGTTATGCGTTATACGTTATACGTTATAAGTTATACGTTATACGCTATGCGTTATGCATTATAGGATATACGTTATGCGTTATAGGATATACGTTATACGTTATACGTTATACGTTATAAGTTATACGTTATATGTTATACGTTATACGTTATACGTTATACGTTATACGTTACACGTTATACGTTTTACGTTATACTTTATACGTTAGACGTTATACGTTATACGTTATACGTTATACGTTACACGTTATACGTTATACATTATACGTTTTACGTTATACGTTACATGTTATACGTTATACGTTATGCGTTATACGTTAGACGTTATACGTTAGACGTTATACGTTATACGTTATACGTTATACGTTATACGTTATACGCTATGCGTTATGCGTTATAGGATATACGTTATGCGTTACAGGATATACGTTATACGTTATACGTTATAGGTCATACGTTATACGTTATACGTTATACGTTATACGTTATACGTTATACGTTATACGTTATACGTTATACGTTAAACGTTGTACGTTATACGTTATGCGTTATACGTTATACGTTATACGTTATACGTTATACGTTATACGTTATACGTTATACGTTATAGGATATACGTTATGCGTTGCAGGATATACGTTATACGTTATACGTTATAGGTCATACCTTATACGTGATACGTCATACGTTATATGTTATACGTTATACGTTATACGTTATACGTTATACGTTATACGTTAGACGTTATACGTTATACATTATACGTTATACGTTATACGTTCTACGTTATACGTTTCACGTTATACGTTATACGTTATACGTTATACGTTATACGTTATACGTTATACGTTATACGATATGCGTTAGAATTTATACGTTATACGGTATACGTTATACGTTATACGTTATACGTTATACGTTATACGTTATACGTTATACGTTATACGTTATACGTTATACGTTATACGTTATACGTTATACGTTATACGTTATACGTTATACGTTATACGTTATACGTTATACGCTATGCGTTATGCGTTATAGGATATACGTTATGCGTTACAGGATATACGTTATACGTTATACGTTATAGGTCATACGTTATACGTTATACGTTATACGTTATACGTTATACGTTATACGTTATACGTTATACGTTATACGTTATACGTTATACGTTATGCGTTATACGTTAGACGTTATACGTTATACGTTATGCGTTATACGTTCTACGTTATTCGTTATACGTTATACGTTATACGTTACACGTTATACGTTTTACGTTATACTTTATACGTTAGACGTTATACGTTATACGTTATACGTTATACGTTATACGTTATACGTTATACGTTATACGTTATACGTTATACGTTATACGCTATACGTTATACGTTATGCGTTATACGTTTTACGATATACGTTATACGTTATACGTTATACGTTATACGTTATACGTTATACGTTATACGTTATACGTTATACGTTATACGTTATACGTTATACGCTATGCGTTATGCATTATAGGATATACGTTATACGTTATACGTTATACGTTACACGTTATACGTTATACGTTATACGTTATACGCTATGCGTTATGCGTTATAGGATATACGTTATGCGTAACAGGATATACGTTATACGTTATACGTTATAGGTCATACGTTATACGTTATACGTTATACGTTATACGATATACGTTATACGTTATACGTTATACGATATGCGTTAGAATTTATACGTTATACGGTATACGTTATACGTTATACGTTTTACGTTATACGTTCTACGTTATACGTTTTACGTTATACGTTATACGTTATACGTTATACGTTATACGTTGTACGTTATACGTTATACGTTATACGTTATACGTTATACGTTATACGTTATACGTTATACGTTATACGTTATACGTTATACGTTATACGTTACACGTTATACGTTATACGTTATACGTTATACGTTATACGTTATACGTTATACGATATGCGTTAGAATTTATACGTTATACGGTATACGTTATACGTTATACGTTATACGTTATACGTTATACGTTATACGTTATACGTTATACGTTATACGTTATACGTTATACGTTATACGTTATACGTTATACGTTACACGTTATACGTTATACGTTATACGTTATACGTTATACGTTACACGTTATACGTTATACGTTATACGTTATACGTTATACGTTATGCGTTAGAATTTATACGTTATACGTTATACGTTATACGTTATACGTTATACGTTATACGTTATACGTTATACGTTATACGTTATACGTTATACGTTATACGTTATACGTTATACGTTATACGTTATAGGTTATACGTTATACGTTATACCTTATACGTTATACGTTATACGTTATACGTTATACGTTATACGTTATACGTTATACGTTATACGTTATACGCTATGCGTTATGCGTTATAGGATATACGTTATGCGTTACAGGATATACGTTATACGTTATACGTTATAGGTCATACGTTATACGTTATACGTTATACGTTATACGTTATACGTTATACGTTATACGTTATACGTTATACGTTCAACGTTGTACGTTATACGTTATGCGTTATACGTTATACGTTATACGTTATACGTTATACGTTATACGTTATACGTTATACGTTATAGGATATACGTTATGCGTTGCAGGATATACGTTATACGTTATACGTTATAGGTCATACCTTATACGTGATACGTCATACGTTATATGTTATACGTTATACGTTATACGTTATACGTTATACGTTATACGTTAGACGTTATACGTTGTACATTATACGTTATACGTTATACGTTCTACGGTATACGTTTCACGTTATACGTTATACGTTATACGTTATACGTTATACGTTATGCGTTATACGTTAGACGTTATACGTTATACGTTATACGATATACGTTATACGTTATACGTTATACGTTATAAGTTATACGTTATACGTTATACATTATACGTTATACGTTATACGTTTTACGTTATACTTTATACGTTAGACGTTATACGTTATACGTTATACGTTATACGTTATACGTTATACGTTATACGTTATACGCTATACGTTATACGTTATGCGTTATACGTTTTACGATATACGTTATACGTTATATGTTATACGTTATACGTTATACGTTATACGTTATACGTTATACGTTATACGTTATACGTTATACGTTATACGTTATACGCTATGCGTTATGCATTATAGGATATACGTTATGCGTTATAGGATATACGTTATACGTTATACGTTATACGTTATCCGTTATACGTTATACGTTATACGTTACACGTTATACGTTATACATTATACGTTTTACGTTATACGTTACATGTTATACGTTATACGTTACACGTTATACGTTGTACGTTATACGTTCTACGTTATACCTTAGACGTTATACGTTATACGTTATACGTCATAGGTTAAACGTTATACGTTATACGTTATACGTTATACGTTATGCGTTATACGTTTTACGATATACGTTATACGTTATACGTTATAGGTCATACCTTATACGTGATACGTCATACGTTATATGTTATACGTTATACGTTATATGATATACGTTATACGTTATACGTTATACGTTATACGTTATACGTTATACGTTATCCGTTATACGTTATACGTTATACGTTACACGTTATACGTTATACATTATACGTTTTACGTTATACGTTACATGTTATACGTTATACGTTACACGTTATACGTTGTACGTTATACGTTCTACGTTATACCTTAGACGTTATACGTTATACGTTATACGTCATAGGTTAAACGTTATACGTTATACGTTATACGTTATACGTTATGCGTTATACGTTTTACGATATACGTTATACGTTATACGTTATACGTTATAAGTTATACGTTATATGTTATACGTTATACGTTATACGTTATACGTTATACGTTACACGTTATACGTTTTACGTTATACTTTATACGTTAGACGTTATACGTTATACGTTATACGTTATACGTTATACGTTATACGTTATACGCTATGCGTTATGCATTATAGGATATACGTTATGCGTTATATGATATACGTTATACGTTATACGTTATACGTTATACGTTATACGTTATACGTTATCCGTTATACGTTATACGTTATACGTTACACGTTATACGTTATACATTATACGTTTTACGTTATACGTTACATGTTATACGTTATACGTTACACGTTATACGTTGTACGTTATACATTCTACGTTATACCTTAGACGTTATACGTTATACGTTATACGTCATAGGTTATACGTTATACGTTATACGTTATACGTTATACGTTATGCGTTATACGTTTTACGATATACGTTATACGTTATACGTTATACGTTATAAGTTATACGTTATATGTTATACGTTATACGTTATACGTTATACGTTATACGTTACACGTTATACGTTTTACGTTATACTTTATACGTTAGACGTTATACGTTATACGTTATACGTTATACGTTATACGTTATACGTTATACGTTATACGCTATGCGTTATGCGTTATAGGATATACGTTATGCGTTATAGGTTATACGTTATACGTTATACGTTATAGGTCATTCCTTATACGTGATACGTCACACGTTATATGTTATACGTTATACGTTATAATTTTTACGTTATACGTTATACGTTATACGTTATACGTCATACGTTATACGTTATACGTTATACGTCATACGTCATAGGTTATACGTTATACGTTATGCGTTATACGTTCTACGTTATTCGTTATACGTTATACGTTATACGTTATACGTTATACGTTATACGTTATACGTTATACGTTATACGTCATCCGTTATACGTTATACGTTGTACGTTATACGTTACACGTTATACGTTATACGTTGTACGTTTTACGTTATACGTTACATGTTATACGTTATACGTTACACGTTTTACGTTGTACGTTATACGTTCTACGTTATACGTTAGACGTTATACGTTATACGTTATACGTTATACGTTATACGTTATACGTTATACGTTATACGTTCTACGTTATACGTTTTACGTTATACGTTATACGTTATACGATATACGTTGTACGTTATACGTTATGCGTTATACGTTCTACGTTATTCGTTATACGTTATACGTTATACGTTATACGTTATACGTTATACGTTATACGTTATACGTTAGACGTTATACGTTATACGTTATACGTTATACGTTATACGTTATACGTTATACGTTATACGTTATACGTTATACGTTATACGTTTTACGTTATACGTTCTACGTTATACGTTTTACGTTATACGTTATACGTTATACGTTATACGTTATACGTTGTACGTTATACGTTATACGTTATACGTTATACGTTATACGTTATACGTTATACGTTATACGTTATACGTTATACGTTATACGTTATACGTTAAACGTTATACGATATGCGTTAGAATTTATACGTTATACGGTATACGTTATACGTTATACGTTATACGTTATACGTTATACGTTATACGTTATACGTTATACGTTATACGTTATACGTTATACGTTATACGTTATACGTTATACGCTATGCGTTATGCGTTATAGGATATACGGTATGCGTTACAGGATATACGTTATACGTTATACGTTATAGGTCATACCTTATACGTGATACGTCATACGTTATATGTTATACGTTATACGTTATACGTTATGCGTTATACGTTAGACGTTATACGTTATACGTTATACGTTATACGTTATACTTTATACGTTATACGTTATATATTATGCGTTACAGGATATACGTTATACGTTATACGTTATTGGTCATACCTTATACGTGATACGTCATACGTTATATGTTATACGTTATACGTTATACGTTATGCGTTATACGTTATACGTTATACGTTATACGTTATACGTTATACGTTATACGTTATACGTTACACGTTATACGTTATACGTTATACGTTATACGTTATACGTTATACGTTATACGTTATACGTTATACGTTATACGTTATACGTTATACGTTATACGTTATACGTTATACGTTATACGTTATACGTTATACGTTATACGTTATACGTTATACGTTATACGTTATACGTTATACGTTATACGTTATACGTTATACGTTAAACGTTATACGTTATAGGATATACGTTATGCGTTGCAGGATATACGTTATACGTTATACGTTATAGGTCATACCTTATACGTGATACGTCATACGTTATATGTTATACGTTATACGTTATACGTTATATGTTATACGTTCTACGTTATACGTTTTACGTTATACGTTCTACGTTAAACGTTTTACGTTATACGTTATACGTTATACGTTATACGTTATACGTTGTACGTTATACGTTTTACGTTATACGTTATACGTTGTACGTAATACGTTGTACGTTATACGTTATGCGTTATACGCTCTACGTTATTCGTTATACGTTATACGTTATACGTTATACGTTAAACGTTATACTTTATACGTTGTACGTTATACGTTATACGTTATACGTTAGACGTTATACGTTATACGTTATACGTTATACGTTATACGTTATACGTTATACGTTCTACGTTATACGTTTTACGTTATACGTTCTACGTTATACGTGTTACGTTATACGTTATACGTTATACGTTATACGTTATACGTTGTACGTTATACGTTATACGTTATACGTTATACGTTATACGTTATACGTTATACGTTATACGTTATACGTTATACGTTATACGTTACACGTTATACGTTATACGTTATACGTTATACGTTATACGTTATACGTTATACGATATGCGTTAGAATTTATACGTTATACGGTATACGTTATACGTTATACGTTATACGTTATACGTTATACGTTATACGTTATACGTTATACGTTATACGTTATACGTTATACGTTATACGTTATACGTTATACGTTATACGTTATACGTTACACGTTATACGTTATACGTTATACGTTATACGATATGCGTTAGAATTTATACGTTATACGGTATACGTTATACGTTATACGTTATACGTTATACGTTATACGTTATACGTTATACGTTATACGTTATACGTTATACGTTATACGTTATACGTTATACGTTATACGTTATACGTTATACGTTATACGTTATACGTTATACGTTATACGTTATACGTTACACGTTATACGTTATACGATATACGTTATACGTTATACGTTATACGTTATACGTTATACGTTATACGTTATACGTTATACGTTATACGTTATACGTTATACGTTATACGTTATACGTTATACGTTATACGTTATACGTTATACGTTATACGTTATACGTTATACGTTATACGTTATACGCTATGCGTTATGCGTTATAGGATATACGTTATGCGTTACAGGATATACGTTATACGTTATACGTTATAGGTCATACCTTATACGTGATACGTCATACGTTATATGTTATACGTTATACGTTATACGTTATACGTTATACGTTATACGTTATACGTTATACGTTATACGTTATACGTTAAACGTTATACGTTATAGGATATGAGTTATGCGTTGCAGGATATACGTTATACGTTATACGTTATAGATCATACCTTATACGTGATACGTCATACGTTATATGTTATACGTTATACGTTATACGTTATATGTTATACGTTCTACGTTATACGTTTTACGTTATACGTTCTACGTTAAACGTTTTACGTTATACGTTATACGTTATACCTTATACGTTATACGTTGTACGTTATACGTTTTACGTTATACGTTATACGTTGTACGTAATACGTTGTACGTTGTACGTTATACGTTATACGTTATACGTTATACGTTATACGTTATACGTTATACGTTATACGTTATACGTTATACGTTATACGTTATACGTTATACGTTACACGTTATACGTTATACGTTATACGTTATACGTTATACGTTATACGTTATACGTTATACGATATGCGTTAGAATTTATACGTTATACGGTATACGTTATACGTTATACGTTATACGTTATACGTTATACGTTATACGTTATACGTTATACGTTATACGTTATACGTTATACGTTATACGTTATACGTTACACGTTATACGTTATACGATATACGTTATACGTTATACGTTATACGTTATACGTTATACGTTATACGTTATACGTTATACGTTATACGTTATACGTTATACGTTATACGTTATACGTTGTACGTTATACGTCATACGTTATACGTTATACGTTATACGTTATACGTTATACGTTATACGTTATACGTTATACGTTATACGTTATACGTTATACTTTATACGTTATACGCTATGCGTTATGCGTTATAGGATATACGTTATGCATTACAGGATATACGTTATACGTTATACGTTATACGTTATACGTTAGACGTTATACGTTATACGTTATACGTTATACGTTATACGTTATACGTTATACGTTCTACTTTATACGTTTTACGTTATACGTTCTACGTTATACGTTTTACGTTATACGTTATACGTTATACGTTATACGTTATACGTTGTACGTTATACGTTATGCGTTATACGTTCTACGTTAGTCGTTATACGTTATACGTTATACGTTATACGTTATACGTTATACGTTATACGTTATACGTTATACGTTATACGTTATACGTTATACGTTATACGTTATACGTTATACGTTACACGTTATACGTTATACGTTATACGTTATACGTTATACGTTATGCGTTAGAATTTATACGTTATACGTTATACGTTATACGTTATACGTTATACGTTATACGTTATATGTTATACGTTATACGTTATACGTTATGCGTTATACGTTAGACGTTATACGTTATACGTTATACGTTATACTTTATACGTTATATGTTATACGTTATACGTTATACGTTATGCGTTATACGTTAGACGTTATACGTTATACGTTATACGTTATACTTTATACGTTATACGTTATACGTTATGCGTTACAGGATATACGTTATACGTTATACGTTATTGGTCATACCTTATACGTGATACGTCATACGTTATATGTTATACGTTATACGTTATACGTTATGCGTTATACGTTAGACGTTATACGTTATACGTTATACGTTATACGTTATACGTTACACGTTATACGTTATACGTCATACGTTATACGTTATACGTTATACGTTATACGTTATACGTTATACGTTATACGTTATACGTTAAACGTTATACGTTATAGGATATACGTTATGCGTTGCAGGATATACGTTATACGTTATACGTTATAGGTCATACCTTATACGTGATACGTCATACGTTATATGTTATACGTTATACGTTATACGTTATCCGTTATACGTTATACGTTATACGTTATACGTCATAGGTTATACGTTATACGTTATCCGTTATACGTTATACGTTATACGTTACACGTTATACGTTATACGTTATACGTTTTACGTTATACGTTATACGTTTTACGTTATACGTTACATGGTGTACGTTATACGTTACACGTTATACGTTGTACATTATACGTTCTACGTTATACGTTAGACGTTAGACGTTATACGTTATACGTTATACGTTATACGTTCTACGTTATACGTTTTACGTTATACGTTATACGTTGTACGTAATACGTTGTACGTTATACGTTATGCGTTATACGTTCTACGTTATGCGTTATACGTTATACGTTATACGTTATACGTTAAACGTTATACGTTATACGTTGTACGTTATACGTTATACGTTATACGTTGTACGTTATACGTTATACGTTATACGTTATACGTTATACGTTATACGTTATACGTTATACGTTATACGTTATACGTTATACGTTATACGTTATACGTTATACGTTATACGTTATACGTTATACGTTATACGTTATACGTTATACGTTATACGTTATACGTTATACGTTATACGTTATACGTTATACGTTATACGTTATACGTTATACGTTATACGTTATGCGTTATACGTTATACGTTATACGTTATACGTTATACGTTATACGCTATGCGTTATGCGTTATAGGATATACGTTATGCGTTACAGGATATACGTTATACGTTGTACGTTATAGGTCATACCTTATACGTGATACGTCATACGTTATAGGTCATACCTTATACGTGATACGTCATACGTTATATGTTATACGTTATACGTTATACGTTATGCGTTATACGTTAGACGTTATACGTTATACGTTATACGTTATACTTTATACGTTATACGTTATACGTTATGCGTTACAGGATATACGTTATACGTTATACGTTATTGGTCATACCTTATACGTGATACGTCATACGTTATATGTTATACGTTATACGTTATACGTTATGCGTTATACGTTATACGTTATACGATATACGTTATACGTTATACGTTATACGTTATACGTTATACGTTATACGTTATACGTTATGCGTTAGAATTTATACGTTATACGTTATACGTTATACGTTATACGTTATACGTTATACGTTATACGTTATACGTTATACGTTATACGTTATACGTTATACGTTATACGTTATACGTTTTACGTTATACGTTATACGTTATACGTTATACGTTGTACGTTATACGTTATGCGTTATACGTTCTACGTTAGTCGTTATACGTTATACGTTATACGTTATACGTTATACGTTATACGTTATACGTTATACGTTATACGTTATACGTTATACGTTATACGTTATACGTTATACGTTATACGTTATACGTTATACGTTACACGTTATACGTTATACGTTATACGTTATACGTTATACGTTATGCGTTAGAATTTATACGTTATACGTTATACGTTATACGTTATACGTTATACGTTATACGTTATACGTTATACGTTATACGTTATACGTTATACGTTATACGTTATACGTTATACGTTATACGTTATACGTTATAGGTTATACGTTACACGTTATACGTTATACGTTATACGTTATACGTTATACGTTATACGTTATACGTTATACGTTATACGTTATACGCTATGCGTTATGCGTTATAGGATATACGTTATGCGTCACAGGATATACGTTATACGTTGTACGTTATAGGTCATACCTTATACGTGATACGTCATACGTTATAGGTCATACCTTATACGTGATACGTCATACGTTATATGTTATACGTTATACGTTATACGTTATGCGTTATGCGTTATACGTTAGACGTTATACGTTATACGTTATACGTTATACTTTATACGTTATACGTTATACGTTATACGTCATACGTTATACGTTATACGTTATACGTTATACGTTATACGTTATACGTTATACGTTATACGTTATACGTTATACGTTATACGTTATACGTTATACGTTATACTTTATACGTTATACGCTATGCGTTATGCGTTATAGGATATACGTTATGCATTACAGGATATACGTTATACGTTATACGTTATACGTTATACGTTAGACGTTATACGTTATACGTTATACGTTATACGTTATACGTTATACGTTCTACTTTATACGTTTTACGTTATACGTTCTACGTTATACGTTTTACGTTATACGTTATACGTTATACGTTATACGTTATACGTTGTACGTTATACGTTATGCGTTATACGTTCTACGTTAGTCGTTATACGTTATACGTTATACGTTATACGTTATACGTTATACGTTATACGTTATACGTTGTACGTTATACGTTATACGTTATAGGTTATACGTTATACGTTATACGTTATACGTTATACGTTATACGTTATACGTTATACGTTATACGTTATACGTTATACGTTATACGCTATGCGTTATGCGTTATAGGATATACGTTATGCGTCACAGGATATACGTTATACGTTGTACGTTATAGGTCATACCTTATACGTGATACGTCATACGTTATAGGTCATACCTTATACGTGATACGTCATACGTTATATGTTATACGTTATACGTTATACGTTATGCGTTATACGTTAGACGTTATACGTTATACGTTATACGTTATACTTTATACGTTATACGTTATACGTTATGCGTTACAGGATATACGTTATACGTTATACGTTATTGGTCATACCTTATACGTGATACGTCATACGTTATATGTTATACGTTATACGTTATACGTTATGCGTTATACGTTAGACGTTATACGTTATACGTTATACGTTATACGTTATACGTTACACGTTATACGTTATACGTCATACGTTATACGTTGTACGTTATACGTTATACGTTATACGTTATACGTTATACGTTATACGTTATACGTTATACGTTATACGTTGTACGTTATTCGTTATGCGTTATACGTTATACGTTATACGTTATACGTTATACGTTATACGTTATACGTTATACGTTATACGTTATAGGATATACGTTATGCGTTGCAGGATATACGTTATACGTTATACGTTATAGGTCATACCTTATACGTGATACGTCATACGTTATATGTTATACGTTATACGTTATACGTTATACGTTATACGTTAGACGTTATACGTTATACATTATACGTTATACGTTATACGTTCTACGTTATACGTTTCACGTTATACGTTATACGTTATACGTTATACGTTATACGTTATGCGTTATACGTTAGACGTTATACGTTATACGTTATACGTTATACGTTATACGTTATACGTTATACGTTGTACGTTATACGTTATGCGTTATACGTTATACGTTATACGTTATACGTTATACGTTATACGTTATACGTTATACGTTATACGTTATAGGATATACGTTATGCGTTGCAGGATATACGTTATACGTTATACGTTATAGGTCATACCTTATACGTGATACGTCATACGTTATATGTTATACGTTATACGTTATACGTTATACGTTATACGTTAGACGTTATACGTTATACATTATACGTTATACGTTATACGTTCTACGTTATACGTTTCACGTTATACGTTATACGTTATACGTTATACGTTATACGTTATGCGTTATACGTTAGACGTTATACGTTATACGTTATACGTTATACGTTATACGTTATACGTTATACGTTACACGTTATACGTTATACGTTATACGTTATACGTTATACGTTATGCGTTAGAATTTATACGTTATACGTTATACGTTATACGTTATACGTTATACGTTATACGTTATACGTTATACGTTATACGTTATACGTTATACGTTATACGTTATACTTTATACGTTATACGTTATACGTTATACGTTATAGGTTATACGTTATACGTTATACGTTATACGTTATACGTTATACGTTATACGTTATACGTTATACGTTATACGTTATACGTTATACGCTATGCGTTATGCGTTATAGGATATACGTTATGCGTTACAGGATATACGTTATACGTTATACGTTATAGGTCATACCTTATACGTGATACGTCATACGTTATAGTTCATACCTTATACGTGATACGTCATACGTTATATGTTATACGTTATACGTTATACGTTATGCGTTATACGTTAGACGTTATACGTTATACGTTATACGTTATACTTTATACGTTATACGTTATACGTTATACGTTATGCGTTACAGGATATACGTTATACGTTATACGTTATTGGTCATACCTTATACGTGATACGTCATACGTTATATGTTATACCTTATACGTTATACGTTATGCGTTATACGTTAGACGTTATACGTTATACGTTATACGTTATACGTTATACGTTATACGTTACACGTTATACGTTATACGTTATACGTTATACGTTATACGTTATACGTTATACGTTATACGTTATACGTTATACGTTATACGTTATACGTTATACGTTATACGTTATACGTTGTACGTTATACGTTATGCGTTATACGTTATACGTTATACGTTATACGTTATACGTTATAGGATATACGTTATGCGTTGCAGGATATACGTTATACGTTATACGTTATAGGTCATACCTTATACGTGATACGTCATACGTTATATGTTATACGTTATACGTTATACGTTATACGTTATACGTTAGACGTTATACGTTATACATTATACGTTATACGTTATACGTTCTACGTTATACGTTTCACGTTATACGTTATACGTTATACGTTATACGTTATACGTTATGCGTTATACGTTAGACGTTATACGTTATACGTTATACGATATACGTTATACGTTATACGTTATACGTTATAAGTTGTACGTTATACGTTATACGTTATACGTTATACGTTATACGTTATACGTTATACGTTATACGTTATACGTTATACGTTATACGTTAGACGTTATACGTTATACGTTATACGTTATACGTTATACGTTATACGTTATACGTTATACGTTCTACGTTATACGTTTTACGTTCTACGTTCTACGTTATACGTTTTACGTTATACGTTATACGTTATACGTTATACGTTATACGTTGTACGTTATACGTTATACGTTATACGTTATACGCTATGCGTTATGCGTTATAGGATATACGTTATGCGTTACAGGATATACGTTATACGTTGTACGTTATAGGTCATACCTTATACGTGATACGTCATACGTTATAGGTCATACCTTATACGTGATACGTCATACGTTATATGTTATACGTTATACGTTATACGTTATGCGTTATACGTTAGACGTTATACGTTATACGTTATACGTTATACTTTATACGTTATACGTTATACGTTATGCGTTACAGGATATACGTTATACGTTATACGTTATTGGTCATACCTTATACGTGATACGTCATACGTTATATGTTATACGTTATACGTTATACGTTATGCGTTATACGTTAGACGTTATACGTTATACGTTATACGTTATACGTTATACGTTACACGTTATACGTTATACGTCATACGTTATACGTTATACGTTATACGTTATACGTTATACGTTATACGTTATACGTTATACGTTATACGTTATACGTTATACGTTGTACGTTATACGTTATGCGTTATACGTTATACGTTATACGTTATACGTTATACGTTATACGTTATACGTTATACGTTATACGTTATAGGATATACGTTATGCGTTGCAGGATATACGTTATACGTTATACGTTATAGGTCATACCTTATACGTGATACGTCATACGTTATATGTTATACGTTATACGTTATACGTTATACGTTATACGTTAGACGTTATACGTTATACATTATACGTTATACGTTATACGTTCTACGTTATACGTTTCACGTTATACGTTATACATTATACGTTATACGTTATACGTTCTACGTTATACGTTTCACGTTATACGTTATACGTTATACGTTATACGTTATACGTTATGCGTTATACGTTAGACGTTATACGTTATACGTTATACGTTATACGTTATACGTTATACGTTATACGTTATACGTTACACGTTATACGTTATACGTTATACGTTATACGTTATACGTTATACGTTATACGTTATACGCTATGCGTTATGCGTTATACGTTATACGTTATACGTTATACGTTATACGTTATACGTTATACGTTATACGTTATACGTTATACGTTATACTTTATACGTTATACGTTATACGTTATACGTTATACGTTATAGGTTATACGTTATACGTTATACGTTATACGTTATACGTTATACGTTATACGTTATACGTTATACGTTATACGTTATACGTTATACGTTATACGTTATACGTTATACGCTATGCGTTATGCGTTATAGGATATACGTTATGCGTTACGGGATATACGTTATACGTTATACGTTATAGGTCATACCCTATACGTGTTACGTCATACGTTATAGTTCATACCTTATACGTGATACGTCATACGTTATATGTTATTCGTTATACGTTATACGTTATGCGTTATACGTTAGACGTTATACGTTATACGTTATACGTTATACTTTATACGTTATACGTTATACGTTATGCGTTACAGGATATACGTTATACGTTATACGTTATAGTTCATACCTTATACGTGATACGTCATACGTTATATGTTATTCGTTATACGTTATACGTTATGCGTTATACGTTAGACGTTATACGTTATACGTTATACGTTATACTTTATACGTTATACGTTATACGTTATGCGTTACAGGATATACGTTATACGTTATACGTTATTGGTCATACCTTATACGTGACACGTCATACGTTATATGTTATACCTTATACGTTATACGTTATGCGTTATACGTTAGACGTTATACGTTATACGTTATACGTTATACGTTATACGTTATACGTTACACGTTATACGTTATACGTTATACGTTATACGTTATACGTTATACGTTATACGTTGTACGTTATACGTTATACGTTATACGTTATACGTTATACGTTATACGTTGTACGTTATTCGTTATGCGTTATACGTTATACGTTATACGTTATACGTTATACGTTATAGGATATACGTTATGCGTTGCAGGATATACGTTATACGTTATACGTTATAGGTCATATCTTATACGTGATACGTCATACGTTATATGTTATACGTTATACGTTATACGTTATACGTTATACGTTAGACGTTATACGTTATACATTATACGTTATACGTTATACGTTCTACGTTATACGTTTCACGTTATACGTTATACGTTATACGTTATACGTTATACGTTATGCGTTATACGTTAGACGTTATACGTTATACGTTATACGATATACGTTATACGTTATACGTTATACGTTATAAGTTGTACGTTATACGTTATACGTTATACGTTATACGTTATACGTTATACGTTATACGTTATACGTTATACGTTATACGTTATACGTTATACGTTAGACGTTATACGTTATACGTTATACGTTATACGTTATACGTTATACGTTATACGTTATACGTTATACGTTATACGTTATACGTTATACGTTCTACGTTATACGTTTTACGTTCTACGTTCTACGTTATACGTTTTACGTTATACGTTATACGTTATACGTTATACGTTATACGTTGTACGTTATACGTTATACGTTATACGTTATACGTTATACGTTATACGTTATACGTTATACGTTATACGTTATACGTTATACGTTATACGTTATACGTTATACGTTATACGTTATACGATATGCGTTAGAATTTATACGTTATACGTTATACGTTATACGTTATACGTTATACGTTATACGTTATACGTTATACGTTATACGTTATACGTTATACGTTATACGTTATACGTTATACGTTATACGTTATACGTTATACGTTACACGTTATACGTTATACGATATACGTTATACGTTATACGTTATACGTTATAGGTTATACGTTATACGTTATACGTTATACGTTATACGTTATACGTTATACGTTATACGTTATACGTTATACGATATTCGTTATACGTTATACGTTATACGTTATACGTTATACGTTATACGTTATACATTATACGTTATACGTTATACGTTATACGTTGTACGTTATACGTTATGCGTTATACGTTCTACGTTAGTCGTTATACGTTATACGTTATACGTTATACGTTATACGTTATACGTTATACGTTATACGTTATACGTTATACGTTATACGTTATACGTTATACGTTATACGTTATACGTTATACGTTACACGTTATACGTTATACGTTATACGTTATACGTTATACGTTATGCGTTAGAATTTATACGTTATACGTTATACGTTATACGTTATACGTTATACGTTATACGTTATACGTTATACTTTATACGTTATACGTTATACGTTATACGTTATACGTTATACGTTATAGGTTATACGTTATACGTTATACGTTATACGTTATACGTTATACGTTATACGTTATACGTTATACGTTATACGTTATACGTTATACGTTATACGCTATGCGTTATGCGTTATACGTTAGACGTTATACGTTATACGTTATACGTTATACTTTATACGTTATACGTTATACGTTATGCGTTACAGGATATACGTTATACGTTATACGTTATACGTTATACGTTATACGTTATACGTTATACGTTATACGTTATACGTTATACGTTATACGTTATACGTTATACGTTACACGTTATACGTTATACGTTATACGTTATACGTTATACGTTATGCGTTAGAATTTATACGTTATACGTTATACGTTATACGTTATACGTTATACGTTATACGTTATACGTTATACGTTATACTTTATACGTTATACGTTATACGTTATACGTTATACGTTATACGTTATACGTTATACGTTATAGGTTATACGTTATACGTTATACGTTATACGTTATACGTTATACGTTATACGTTATACGTTATACGTTATACGTTATACGTTATACGTTATACGCTATGCGTTATGCGTTATACGTTAGACGTTATACGTTATAGGTTATACGTTATACGTTATACGTTATACGTTATACGTTATACGTTATACGTTATACGTTATACGTTATACGTTATACGTTATACGTTATACGTTATACGTTATACGCTATGCGTTATGCGTTATAGGATATACGTTATGCGTTACAGGATATACGTTATACGTTATAGGTCATACCTTATACGTGATACGTCATACGTTATAGGTCATACCTTATACGTGATACGTCATACGTTATATGTTATACGTTATAAGTTATACGTTATGCGTTATACGTTAGACGTTATACGTTATACGTTATACGTTATACTTTATACGTTATACGTTATACGTTATGCGTTACAGGATATACGTTATACGTTATACGTTATTGGTCATACCTTATACGTGATACGTCATACGTTATATGTTATACGTTATACGTTATACGTTATGCGTTATACGTTAGACGTTATACGTTATACGTTATACGTTATACGTTATACGTTACACGTTATACGTTATACGTTATACGTTATACGTTATACGTTATACGTTATACGTTATACGTTATACGATATACGTTATACGTTATACGTTATACGTTATACGTTATACGTTGTACGTTATACGTTATGCGTTATACGTTATACGTTATACGTTATACGTTATACGTTATACGTTATACGTTATACGTTATACGTTATACGTTGTACGTTATACGTTATGCGTTATACGTTATACGTTATACGTTATACGTTATACGTTATACGTTATACGTTATAGGATATACGTTATGCGTTGCAGGATATACGTTATACGTTATACGTTATAGGTCATACCTTATACGTGATACGTCATACGTTATATGTTATACGTTATACGTTATACGTTATACGTTATACGTTAGACGTTATACGTTATACGTTATACGTTATACGTTATACGTTATACGTTATACGTTATACGTTATACGTTATACGTTATACGTTATACGCTATGCGTTATGCGTTATAGGATATACGTTATGCGTTACAGGATATACGTTATACGTTATACGTTATAGGTCATACCTTATACGTGATACGTCATACGTTATAGGTCATACCTTATACGTGATACGTCATACGTTATATGTTATACGTTATACGTTATACGTTATGCGTTATACGTTAGACGTTATACGTTATACGTTATACGTTATACTTTATACGTTATACGTTATACGTTATGCGTTACAGGATATACGTTATACGTTATACGTTATTGGTCATACCTTATACGTGATACGTCATACGTTATATGTTATACGTTATACGTTATACGTTATGCGTTATACGTTAGACGTTATACGTTATACGTTATACGTTATACGTTATACGTTACACGTTATACGTTATACGTTATACGTTATACGTTATACGTTATACGTTATACGTTATACGTTATACGATATACGTTATACGTTATACGTTATACGTTATACGTTATACGTTGTACGTTATACGTTATGCGTTATACGTTATACGTTATACGTTATACGTTATACGTTATACGTTATACGTTATACGTTATACGTTATACGTTGTACGTTATACGTTATGCGTTATACGTTATACGTTATACGTTATACGTTATACGTTATACGTTATACGTTATAGGATATACGTTATGCGTTGCAGGATATACGTTATACGTTATACGTTATAGGTCATACCTTATACGTGATACGTCATACGTTATATGTTATACGTTATACGTTATACGTTATACGTTATACGTTAGACGTTATACGTTATACGTTATACGTTATACGTTATACGTTATGCGTTAGAATTTATACGTTACACGTTATACGTTATACGTTATACGTTATACGTTATACGTTATACGTTATACGTTATACTTTATACGTTATACGTTATACGTTATACGTTATACGTTATACGTTATACGTTATACGTTATAGGTTATACGTTATACGTTATACGTTATACGTTATACGTTATACGTTATACGTTATACGTTATACGTTATACGTTATACGTTATACGTTATACGTTATACGCTATGCGTTATGCGTTATACGTTAGACGTTATACGTTATAGGTTATACGTTATACGTTATACGTTATACGTTATACGTTATACGTTATACGTTATACGTTATACGTTATACGTTATACGTTATACGTTATACGTTATAGGTTATACGTTATACGTTATACGTTATACGTTATACGTTATACGTTATACGTTATAGGATATACGTTATGCGTTGCAGGATATACGTTATACGTTATACGTTATAGGTCATACCTTATACGTGATACGTCATACGTTATATGTTATACGTTATACGTTATACGTTATACGTTATACGTTAGACGTTATACGTTATACGTTATACGTTATACGTTATACGTTATGCGTTAGAATTTATACGTTATACGTTATACGTTATACGTTATACGTTATACGTTATACGTTATACGTTATACTTTATACGTTATACGTTATACGTTATACGTTATACGTTATACGTTATACGTTATACGTTATAGGTTATACGTTATACGTTATACGTTATACGTTATACGTTATACGTTATACGTTATACGTTATACGTTATACGTTATACGTTATACGTTATACGCTATGCGTTATGCGTTATACGTTAGACGTTATACGTTATAGGTTATACGTTATACGTTATACGTTATACGTTATACGTTATACGTTATACGTTATACGTTATACGTTATACGTTATACGTTATACGTTATACGCTATGCGTTATGCGTTATAGGATATACGTTATGCGTTACAGGATATACGTTATACGTTATACGTTATAGGTCATACCTTATACGTGATACGTCATACGTTATAGGTCATACCTTATACGTGATACGTCATACGTTATATGTTATACGTTATACGTTATACGTTATGCGTTATACGTTAGACGTTATACGTTATACGTTATACGTTATACTTTATACGTTATACGTTATACGTTATGCGTTACAGGATATACGTTATACGTTATACGTTATTGGTCATACCTTATACGTGATACGTCATACGTTATATGTTATACGTTATACGTTATACGTTATGCGTTATACGTTAGACGTTATACGTTATACGTTATACGTTATACGTTATACGTTACACGTTATACGTTATACGTTATACGTTATACGTTATACGTTATACGTTATACGTTATACGTTATACGATATACGTTATACGTTATACGTTATACGTTATACGTTATACGTTGTACGTTATACGTTATGCGTTATACGTTATACGTTATACGTTATACGTTATACGTTATACGTTATACGTTATACGTTATACGTTATACGTTGTACGTTATACGTTATGCGTTATACGTTATACGTTATACGTTATACGTTATACGTTATACGTTATACGTTATAGGATATACGTTATGCGTTGCAGGATATACGTTATACGTTATACGTTATAGGTCATACCTTATACGTGATACGTCATACGTTATATGTT
Organism: Ptiloglossa arizonensis; assembly: GCF_051014685.1. NCBI lineage: Eukaryota > Metazoa > Arthropoda > Insecta > Hymenoptera > Colletidae > Ptiloglossa > Ptiloglossa arizonensis. The sequence continues at coordinate 346,495 of NW_027478870.1, forward strand.
ATACGTTATACGTTATACGTTATACGTTATACGTTAGACGTTATACGTTATACATTATACGTTATACGTTATACGTTCTACGTTATACGTTTCACGTTATACGTTATACGTTATACGTTATACGTTATACGTTATACGTTATGCGTTATACGTTAGACGTTATACGTTATACGTTATACGTTACACGTTATACGTTATACGTTATACGTTATACGTTATACGTTATACGCTATGCGTTATGCGTTATAGGATATACGTTATGCGTTACAGGATATACGTAATACGTTATACGTTATACGTTATACGTTATACGTTATACGTCATAGGTATACGTTATACGTTATCCGTTATACGTTATACGTTATACGTTATACGTTATACGTTATACGTTATACGTTATACGTTATACGTTATACGCTATGCGTTATGCGTTATAGGATATACGTTATGCGTTACAGGATATACGTTATACGTTATACGTTATAGGTCATACCTTATACGTGATACGTCATACGTAATACGTTATATGTTATACGTTATACGTTATACGTTATGCGTTATACGTTAGACGTTATACGTTATACGTTATACGTTATACTTTATACGTTATACGTTATACGTTATGCGTTACAGGATATACGTTATACGTTATACGTTATTGGTCATACCTTATACGTGATACGTCATACGTTATACATTATACGTTATACGTTATACGTTCTACGTTATACGTTTCACGTTATACGTTATACGTTATACGTTATACGTTATACGTTATGCGTTATACGTTAGACGTTATACGTTATACGTTATACGATATACGTTATACGATATACGTTATACGTTATAAGTTGTACGTTATACGTTATACGTTATACGTTATACGTTATACGTTATACGTTATACGTTATACGTTATACGTTATACGTTATACGTTATACGTTAGACGTTATACGTTATACGTTATACGTTATACGTTATACGTTATACGTTATACGTTATACGTTATACGTTCTACGTTATACGTTTTACGTTCTACGTTCTACGTTATACGTTTTACGTTATACGTTATACGTTATACGTTATACGTTATACGTTGTACGTTATACGTTATACGTTATACGTTATACGTTATACGTTATACGTTATACGTTATACGTTATACGTTATACGTTATACGTTATACGTTATACGTTATACGTTACACGTTATACGTTATACGATATACGTTATACGTTATACGTTATACGTTATAGGTTATACGTTATACGTTATACGTTATACGTTATACGTTATACGTTATACGTTATACGTTATACGTTATACGATATTCGTTATACGTTATACGTTATACGTTATACGTTATACGTTATACGTTATACATTATACGTTATACGTTATACGTTATACGTTGTACGTTATACGTTATGCGTTATACGTTCTACGTTAGTCGTTATACGTTATACGTTATACGTTATACGTTATACGTTATACGTTATACGTTATACGTTATACGTTATACGTTATACGTTATACGTTATACGTTATACGTTATACGTTACACGTTATACGTTATACGTTATACGTTATACGTTATACGTTATGCGTTAGAATTTATACGTTATACGTTATACGTTATACGTTATACGTTATACGTTATACGTTATACGTTATACTTTATACGTTATACGTTATACGTTATACGTTATACGTTATACGTTATAGGTTATACGTTATACGTTATACGTTATACGTTATACGTTATACGTTATACGTTATACGTTATACGTTATACGTTATACGTTATACGTTATACGCTATGCGTTATGCGTTATACGTTAGACGTTATACGTTATACGTTATACGTTATACTTTATACGTTATACGTTATACGTTATGCGTTACAGGATATACGTTATACGTTATACGTTATACGTTATACGTTATACGTTATACGTTATACGTTATACGTTATACGTTATACGTTATACGTTATACGTTACACGTTATACGTTATACGTTATACGTTATACGTTATACGTTATGCGTTAGAATTTATACGTTATACGTTATACGTTATACGTTATACGTTATACGTTATACGTTATACGTTATACGTTATACTTTATACGTTATACGTTATACGTTATACGTTATACGTTATACGTTATACGTTATACGTTATAGGTTATACGTTATACGTTATACGTTATACGTTATACGTTATACGTTATACGTTATACGTTATACGTTATACGTTATACGTTATACGTTATACGCTATGCGTTATGCGTTATACGTTAGACGTTATACGTTATAGGTTATACGTTATACGTTATACGTTATACGTTATACGTTATACGTTATACGTTATACGTTATACGTTATACGTTATACGTTATACGTTATACGTTATACGTTATACGCTATGCGTTATGCGTTATAGGATATACGTTATGCGTTACAGGATATACGTTATACGTTATACGTTATAGGTCATACCTTATACGTGATACGTCATACGTTATAGGTCATACCTTATACGTGATACGTCATACGTTATATGTTATACGTTATACGTTATACGTTATGCGTTATACGTTAGACGTTATACGTTATACGTTATACGTTATACTTTATACGTTATACGTTATACGTTATGCGTTACAGGATATACGTTATACGTTATACGTTATTGGTCATACCTTATACGTGATACGTCATACGTTATATGTTATACGTTATACGTTATACGTTATGCGTTATACGTTAGACGTTATACGTTATACGTTATACGTTATACGTTATACGTTACACGTTATACGTTATACGTTATACGTTATACGTTATACGTTATACGTTATACGTTATACGTTATACGATATACGTTATACGTTATACGTTATACGTTATACGTTATACGTTGTACGTTATACGTTATGCGTTATACGTTATACGTTATACGTTATACGTTATACGTTATACGTTATACGTTATACGTTATACGTTGTACGTTATACGTTATGCGTTATACGTTATACGTTATACGTTATACGTTATACGTTATACGTTATACGTTATAGGATATACGTTATGCGTTGCAGGATATACGTTATACGTTATACGTTATAGGTCATACCTTATACGTGATACGTCATACGTTATATGTTATACGTTATACGTTATACGTTATACGTTATACGTTAGACGTTATACGTTATACGTTATACGTTATACGTTATACGTTATACGTTATACGTTATACGTTATACGTTATACGTTATACGTTATACGCTATGCGTTATGCGTTATAGGATATACGTTATGCGTTACAGGATATACGTTATACGTTATACGTTATAGGTCATACCTTATACGTGATACGTCATACGTTATATGTTATACGTTATACGTTATACGTTATACGTTATACGTTAGACGTTATACGTTATACGTTATACGTTATACGTTAGACGTTATACGTTATACGTTATACGTTATACGTTATACGTTATACGTTATACGTTATACGTTATACGTTATACGTTATACGTTATACGCTATGCGTTATGCGTTATAGGATATACGTTATGCGTTACAGGATATACGTTATACGTTATACGTTATAGGTCATACCTTATACGTGATACGTCATACGTTATAGGTCATACCTTATACGTGATACGTCATACGTTATATGTTATACGTTATACGTTATACGTTATGCGTTATACGTTAGACGTTATACGTTATACGTTATACGTTATACTTTATACGTTATACGTTATACGTTATGCGTTACAGGATATACGTTATACGTTATACGTTATTGGTCATACCTTATACGTGATACGTCATACGTTATATGTTATACGTTATACGTTATACGTTATGCGTTATACGTTAGACGTTATACGTTATACGTTATACGATATACGTTATACGTTATACGTTATACGTTATACGTTATACGTTGTACGTTATACGTTATGCGTTATACGTTATACGTTATACGTTATACGTTATACGTTATACGTTATACGTTATAGGATATACGTTATGCGTTGCAGGATATACGTTATACGTTATACGTTATAGGTCATACCTTATACGTGATACGTCATACGTTATATGTTATACGTTATACGTTATACGTTATACGTTATACGTTATACGTTATACGTTATACGTTATACGATATACGTTATACGTTATACGTTATACGTTATACGTTATACGTTGTACGTTATACGTTATGCGTTATACGTTATACGTTATACGTTATACGTTATACGTTATACGTTATACGTTATACGTTATACGTTATACGTTGTACGTTATACGTTATGCGTTATACGTTATACGTTATACGTTATACGTTATACGTTATACGTTATACGTTATAGGATATACGTTATGCGTTGCAGGATATACGTTATACGTTATACGTTATAGGTCATACCTTATACGTGATACGTCATACGTTATATGTTATACGTTATACGTTATACGTTATACGTTATACGTTAGACGTTATACGTTATACGTTATACGTTATACGTTATACGTTATGCGTTAGAATTTATACGTTATACGTTATACGTTATACGTTATACGTTATACGTTATACGTTATACGTTATACGTTATACTTTATACGTTATACGTTATACGTTATACGTTATACGTTATACGTTATACGTTATACGTTATAGGTTATACGTTATACGTTATACGTTATACGTTATACGTTATACGTTATACGTTATACGTTATACGTTATACGTTATACGTTATACGTTATACGCTATGCGTTATGCGTTATACGTTAGACGTTATACGTTATAGGTTATACGTTATACGTTATACGTTATACGTTATACGTTATACGTTATACGTTATACGTTATACGTTATACGTTATACGTTATACGTTATACGTTATACGTTATACGCTATGCGTTATGCGTTATAGGATATACGTTATGCGTTACAGGATATACGTTATACGTTATACGTTATAGGTCATACCTTATACGTGATACGTCATACGTTATAGGTCATACCTTATACGTGATACGTCATACGTTATATGTTATACGTTATACGTTATACGTTATGCGTTATACGTTAGACGTTATACGTTATACGTTATACGTTATACTTTATACGTTATACGTTATACGTTATGCGTTACAGGATATACGTTATACGTTATACGTTATTGGTCATACCTTATACGTGATACGTCATACGTTATATGTTATACGTTATACGTTATACGTTATGCGTTATACGTTAGACGTTATACGTTATACGTTATACGTTATACGTTATACGTTACACGTTATACGTTATACGTTATACGTTATACGTTATACGTTATACGTTATACGTTATACGTTATACGATATACGTTATACGTTATACGTTATACGTTATACGTTATACGTTGTACGTTATACGTTATGCGTTATACGTTATACGTTATACGTTATACGTTATACGTTATACGTTATACGTTATACGTTATACGTTATACGTTATACGTTGTACGTTATACGTTATGCGTTATACGTTATACGTTATACGTTATACGTTATACGTTATACGTTATACGTTATAGGATATACGTTATGCGTTGCAGGATATACGTTATACGTTATACGTTATAGGTCATACCTTATACGTGATACGTCATACGTTATATGTTATACGTTATACGTTATACGTTATACGTTATACGTTAGACGTTATACGTTATACATTATACGTTATACGTTATACGTTCTACGTTATACGTTTCACGTTATACGTTATACGTTATACGTTATACGTTATACGTTATACGTTATGCGTTATACGTTAGACGTTATACGTTATACGTTATACGTTACACGTTATACGTTATACGTTATACGTTATACGTTATACGTTATACGCTATGCGTTATGCGTTATAGGATATACGTTATGCGTTACAGGATATACGTAATACGTTATACGTTATACGTTATACGTTATACGTTATACGTCATAGGTATACGTTATACGTTATCCGTTATACGTTATACGTTATACGTTATACGTTATACGTTATACGTTATACGTTATACGTTATACGTTATACGCTATGCGTTATGCGTTATAGGATATACGTTATGCGTTACAGGATATACGTTATACGTTATACGTTATAGGTCATACCTTATACGTGATACGTCATACGTAATACGTTATATGTTATACGTTATACGTTATACGTTATGCGTTATACGTTAGACGTTATACGTTATACGTTATACGTTATACTTTATACGTTATACGTTATACGTTATGCGTTACAGGATATACGTTATACGTTATACGTTATTGGTCATACCTTATACGTGATACGTCATACGTTATATGTTATACGTTATACGTTATACGTTATGCGTTATACGTTAGACGTTATACGTTATACGTTATACGTTATACGTTATACGTTACACGTTATGCGTTATACGTTATACGTTATACGTTATACGTTATACGTTATACGTTATACGTTATACGTTATACGTTATACGTTATACGTTATACGTTATAAGTTATACGTTATACGTTATACGTTATACGTTATACGTTATACGTTATACGTTATACGTTATACGTTATACGTTATACGTTATACGTTATACGTTAGACGTTATACGTTATACATTATACGTTATACGTTATACGTTCTACGTTATACGTTTCACGTTATACGTTATACGTTATACGTTATACGTTATACGTTATACGTTACACCTTATACGTTATACGTTATACGTTATACGTTATACGTTATGCGTTAGAATTTATACGTTATACGTTATACGTTATACGTTATACGTTATACGTTATACGTTATACGTTATACGTTATACTTTATACGTTATACGTTATACGTTATACGTTATACGTTATACGTTATACGTTATACGTTATACGTTATAGGTTATACGTTATACGTTATACGTTATACGTTATACGTTATACGTTATACGTTATACGTTATACGTTATACGTTATACGTTATACGTTATACGTTATACGCTATGCGTTATGCGTTATACGTTAGACGTTATACGTTATAGGTTATACGTTATACGTTATACGTTATACGTTATACGTTATACGTTATACGTTATACGTTATACGTTATACGTTATACGTTATACGTTATACGCTATGCGTTATGCGTTATAGGATATACGTTATGCGTTACAGGATATACGTTATACGTTATACGTTATAGGTCATACCTTATACGTGATACGTCATACGTTATAGGTCATACCTTATACGTGATACGTCATACGTTATATGTTATACGTTATACGTTATACGTTATGCGTTATACGTTAGACGTTATACGTTATACGTTATACGTTATACTTTATACGTTATACGTTATACGTTATGCGTTACAGGATATACGTTATACGTTATACGTTATTGGTCATACCTTATACGTGATACGTCATACGTTATATGTTATACGTTATACGTTATACGTTATGCGTTATACGTTAGACGTTATACGTTATACGTTATACGTTATACGTTATACGTTACACGTTATACGTTATACGTTATACGTTATACGTTATACGTTATACGTTATACGTTATACGTTATACGATATACGTTATACGTTATACGTTATACGTTATACGTTATACGTTGTACGTTATACGTTATGCGTTATACGTTATACGTTATACGTTATACGTTATACGTTATACGTTATACGTTATACGTTATACGTTATACGTTGTACGTTATACGTTATGCGTTATACGTTATACGTTATACGTTATACGTTATACGTTATACGTTATACGTTATAGGATATACGTTATGCGTTGCAGGATATACGTTATACGTTATACGTTATAGGTCATATCTTATACGTGATACGTCATACGTTATATGTTATACGTTATACGTTATACGTTATACGTTATACGTTAGACGTTATACGTTATACATTATACGTTATACGTTATACGTTCTACGTTATACGTTTCACGTTATACGTTATACGTTATACGTTATACGTTATACGTTATACGTTATGCGTTATACGTTAGACGTTATACGTTATACGTTATACGTTACACGTTATACGTTATACGTTATACGTTATACGTTATACGTTATACGCTATGCGTTATGCGTTATAGGATATACGTTATGCGTTACAGGATATACGTAATACGTTATACGTTATACGTTATACGTTATACGTCATAGGTATACGTTATACGTTATCCGTTATACGTTATACGTTATACGTTATACGTTATACGTTATACGTTATACGTTATACGTTATGCGTTATACGTTATACGCTATGCGTTATGCGTTATAGGATATACGTTATGCGTTACAGGATATACGTTATACGTTATACGTTATAGGTCATACCTTATACGTGATACGTCATACGTCATACGTTATATGTTATACGTTATACGTTATACGTTATGCGTTATACGTTAGACGTTATACGTTATACGTTATACGTTATACGTTATACTTTATACGTTATACGTTATACGTTATGCGTTACAGGATATACGTTATACGTTAGACGTTATACGTTATACGTTATACGTTAGACGTTATACGTTATACGTTATACGTTTTACGTTCTACGTTCTACGTTATACGTTTTACGTTATACGTTATACGTTATACGTTATACGTTATACGTTGTACGTTATACGTTATACGTTATACGTTATACGTTATACGTTATACGTTATACGTTATACGTTATACGTTATACGTTATACGTTATACGTTATACGTTATACGTTATACGATATGCGTTAGAATTTATACGTTATACGTTATACGTTATACGTTATACGTTATACGTTATACGTTATACGTTATACGTTATACGTTATACGTTATACGTTATACGTTATACGTTATACGTTATACGTTATACGTTATACGTTATACGTTATACGTTGTACGTTATACGTTATACGTTATACGTTATACGTTATACGTTATACGTTACACGTTATACGTTACACGTTATACGTTACACGTTATACGTTACACGTTATACGTTACACGTTATACGTTACACGTTATACGTTACACGTTATACGTTACACGTTATACGTTATACGTTATACGTTATACGTTATACGTTATACGTTACACGTTATACGTTACACGTTATACGTTACACGTTATACGTTACACGTTATACGTTATGCGTTATGCGTTATAGGATATACGTTATGCGTTACAGGATATACGTTATACGTTATACGTTATAGGTCATACCTTATACGTGATACGTCATACGTTATATGTTATACGTTATACGTTATACGTTATGCGTTATACGTTAGACGTTATACGTTATACGTTATACGTTATACGTTATACTTTATACGTTATACGTTATATATTATGCGTTACAGGATATACGTTATACGTTATACGTTATTGGTCATACCTTATACGTGATACGTTATACGTTATATGTTATACGTTATACGTTATACGTTATGCGTTATACGTTATACGTTATACCTTATACGTTATACGTTATACGTTATACGTTATGCGTTAGAATTTATACGTTATACGTTATACGTTATACGTTATACGTTATACGTTATACGTTATACGATATACGTTATACGTTATACGTTATACGTTATACGTTATACGTTATACGTTATACGTTATACGTTATACGTTATACGTTATACGTTATACGTTATACGTTATACGTTATACGTTATACGTTATACGTTATACGTTATACGTTATACGTTATACGTTATACGTTATACGTTATACGTTATACGTTATACGTTATACGCTATGCGTTATGCGTTATAGGATATACGTTATGCGTTACAGGATATACGTTATACGTTATACGTTACACGTTATACGTTACACGTTATACGTTACACGTTATACGTTACACGTTATACGTTATACGTTATACGTTATACGTTATACGTTATACGTTATACGTTATACGTTACACGTTATACGTTACACGTTATACGTTACACGTTATACGTTACACGTTATACGTTATGCGTTATGCGTTATAGGATATACGTTATGCGTTACAGGATATACGTTATACGTTATACGTTATAGGTCATACCTTATACGTGATACGTCATACGTTATATGTTATACGTTATACGTTATACGTTATGCGTTATACGTTAGACGTTATACGTTATACGTTATACGTTATACGTTATACTTTATACGTTATACGTTATATATTATGCGTTACAGGATATACGTTATACGTTATACGTTATTGGTCATACCTTATACGTGATACGTTATACGTTATATGTTATACGTTATACGTTATACGTTATGCGTTATACGTTATACGTTATACCTTATACGTTATACGTTATACGTTATACGTTATGCGTTAGAATTTATACGTTATACGTTATACGTTATACGTTATACGTTATACGTTATACGTTATACGATATACGTTATACGTTATACGTTATACGTTATACGTTATACGTTATACGTTATACGTTATACGTTATACGTTATACGTTATACGTTATACGTTATACGTTATACGTTATACGTTATACGTTATACGTTATACGTTATACGTTATACGTTATACGTTATACGTTATACGTTATACGTTATACGTTATACGCTATGCGTTATGCGTTATAGGATATACGTTATGCGTTACAGGATATACGTTATACGTTATACGTTATACGTTATACGTTATACGTTATACGTTATACGTTAGACGTTATACGTTATACGTTATACGTTATACGTTATACGTTATACGTTCTACGTTATACGTTTTACGTTATACGTTCTACGTTATACGTTTTACGTTATACGTTATACGTTATACGTTGTACGTTATACGTTGTACGTTATACGTTATGCGTTATACGTTCTACGTTAGTCGTTATACGTTTTACGTTATACGTTATACGTTATACGTTATACGTTATACGTTATACGTTATACGTTATACGTTATACGTTATACGTTATACGTTACACGTTATACGTTATACGTTATACGTTATACGTTATACGCTATGCGTTATGCGTTATAGGATATACGTTATGCGTTACAGGATATACGTAATACGTTATACGTTATAGGTCATACCTTATACGTGATACGTCATACGTTATATGTTATACGTTATACGTTATACGTTATGCGCTATACGTTAGACGTTATACGTTATACGTTATACGTTATACGTTATACTTTATACGTTATACGTTATATATTATGCGTTACAGGATATACGTTATACGTTATACGTTATTGGTCATACCTTATACGTGATACGTCATACGTTATATGTTATACGTTATACGTTATACGTTATGCGTTATACGTTATACGTTATACGTTATACGTTATACGTTATACGTTATACGTTATACGTTACACGTTATACGTTACACGTTATACGTTACACGTTACACGTTATACGTTATACGTTATACGTTATACGTTATACGTTATACGTTATACGTTATACGTTATACGTTATACGTTATACGTTATACGTTATACGTTATACGTTATACGTTATACGTTACACATTATACGTTACACGTTATACGTTATACGTTATACGTTATACGTTATACGTTATACGTTATACGTTATACGTTATACGTTATACGTTATACGTTATACGTTATACGTTATACGTTATACGTTATACGTTATACGTTATACGTTATACGTTATACGTTAAACGTTATACGTTATAGGATATACGTTATGCGTTGCAGGATATACGTTATACGTTATACGTTATAGGTCATACCTTATACGTGATACGTCATACGTTATATGTTATACGTTATACGTTATACGTTATACGTTACACGTTATACGTTACACGTTATACGTTATACGTTATACGTTATACGTTATACGTTATACGATATACGTTATACGTTATACGTTATACGTTATACGTTATACGTTATACGTTATACGTTATACGTTATACGTTATACGTTATACGTTATACGTTAGACGTTATACGTTATACGTTATACGTTATACGTTAAACGTTATACGTTATAGGATATACGTTATGCGTTGCAGGATATACGTTATACGTTATACGTTATTGGTCATACCTTATACGTGATACGTCATACGTTATATGTTATACGTTATACGTTATACGTTATGCGTTATACGTTATACGTTATACGTTATACGTTATACGTTATACGTTATACGTTATACGTTATACGTTACACATTATACGTTACACGTTATACGTTATACGTTATACGTTATACGTTATACGTTATACGTTATACGTTATACGTATACGTTATACGTTATACGTTTTACGTTATACGTTACATGTTATACGTAATACGTTACACGTTATACGTTGTACGTTATACGTTCTACGTTATATGTTATACGTTATACGTTATACGTTATACGTTATACGTTCTACGTTATACGTTTTACGTTATACGTTATACGTTGTACGTTATACGATATACGTTATACGTTATACGATATACGTTATACGTTATACGTTATACGTTATACGTTATACGTTATGCGTTAGAATTTATACGTTATACGTTATACGTTATGCGTTAGAATTTATACGTTATACGTTATACGTTATACGTTATACGTTATACGTTATACGTTATACGTTATACGTTATACGTTATACGTTATACGTTATAGGATATACGTTATGCGTTGCAGGATATACGTTATACGTTATACGTTATAGGTCATACCTTATACGTGATACGTCATACGTTATATGTTATACGTTATACGTTATACGTTATACGTTATACGTTATACGTTAGACGCTATACGTTATACATTATACGTTATACGTTATACGTTCTACGATATACGTTTCACGTTATACGTTATACGTTATACGTTATACGTTATACGTTATACGTTATGCGTTATACGTTAGACGTTATACGTTATACGTTATACGATATACGTTATACGTTATACGTTATACGTTATACGTTATACGTTATACGTTATAAGTTATACGTTATACGTTATACGTTATACGTTATACGTTATACGTTATACGTTATACGTTATACGTTATACGTTATACGTTATACGTTATACGTTAGACGTTATACGTTATACGTTATACGTTATACGTTATACGTTATACGTTATACGTTATACGTTATACGTTATACGTTATACGTTATACGTTATACGTTATACGTTATACGTTATACTTTATACGTTATACGTTATACGTTATACGTTATACGTTATACGTTATACGTTATACGTTAAACGTTATACGTTATAGGATATACGTTATGCGTTGCAGGATATACGTTATACGTTATACGTTATTGGTCATACCTTATACGTGATACGTCATACGTTATATGTTATACGTTATACGTTATACGTTATACGTTACACGTTATACGTTACACGTTATACGTTATACGTTATACGTTATACGTTATACGTTATACGATATACGTTATACGTTATACGTTATACGTTATACGTTATACGTTATACGTTATACGTTATACGTTATACGTTATACGTTATACGTTATACGTTATACGTTATACGTTATACGTTATACGTTATACGTTATACGTTATACGTTAAACGTTATACGTTATAGGATATACGTTATGCGTTGCAGGATATACGTTATACGTTATACGTTATTGGTCATACCTTATACGTGATACGTCATACGTTATATGTTATACGTTATACGTTATACGTTATGCGTTATACGTTATACGTTATACGTTATACGTTATACGTTATACGTTATACGTTATACGTTATACGTTATACGTTATACGTTATACGTTTTACGTTATACGTTACATGTTATACGTAATACGTTACACGTTATACGTTGTACGTTATACGTTCTACGTTATACGTTATACGTTACACGTTATACGTTATACGTTATACGTTCTACGTTATACGTTTTACGTTATACGTTATACGTTGTACGTTATACGATATACGTTATACGTTATACGATATACGTTATACGTTATACGTTATACGTTATACGTTATACGTTATGCGTTAGAATTTATACGTTATACGTTATACGTTATGCGTTAGAATTTATACGTTATACGTTATACGTTATACGTTATACGTTATACGTTATACGTTATACGTTATACGTTATACGTTATACGCTATGCGTTATGCGTTATAGGATATACGTTATGCGTTACAGGATATACGTTATACGTTATACGTTATAGGTCATACCTTATACGTGATACGTCATACGTTATAGGTCATACCTTATACGTGATACGTCATACGTTATATGTTATACGTTATACGTTATACGTTATGCGTTATACGTTAGACGTTATACGTTATACGTTATACGTTATACTTTATACGTTATACGTTATACGTTATGCGTTACAGGATATACGTTATACGTTATACGTTATTGGTCATACCTTATACGTGATACGTCATACGTTATATGTTATACGTTATACGTTATACGTTATGCGTTAGAATTTATACGTTATACGTTATACGTTATACGTTATACGTTATACGTTATACGTTATACGTTATACGTTATACGTTATACGTTACACGTTATACGTTACACGTTATACGTTACACGTTATACGTTACACGTTATACGTTACACGTTATACGTTACACGTTATACGTTACACGTTATACGTTACACGTTATACGTTACACGTTATACGTTACACGTTATACGTTACACGTTATACGTTACACGTTATACGTTATACGTTATACGTTATACGTTATACGTTATACGTTATACGTTATACGTTATACGTTATACGTTATACGTTATACGTTACACGTTATACGTTACACGTTATACGTTACACGTTATACGTTATACGTTATACGTTATACGCTATGCGTTATGCGTTATAGGATATACGTTATGCGTTACAGGATATACGTTATACGTTATACGTTATAGGTCATACCTTATACGTGATACGTCATACGTTATATGTTATACGTTATACGTTATACGTTATGCGTTATACGTTAGACGTTATACGTTATACGTTATACGTTATACGTTATACTTTATACGTTATACGTTATATATTATGCGTTACAGGATATACGTTATACGTTATACGTTATTGGTCATACCTTATACGTGATACGTTATACGTTATATGTTATACGTTATACGTTATACGTTATGCGTTATACGTTATACGTTATACGTTATACGTTATACGTTATACGTTATACGTTATACGTTATGCGTTAGAATTTATACGTTATACGTTATACGTTATACGTTATACGTTATACGTTATACGTTATACGTTATACGTTATACGTTATACGTTATACGTTATACGTTATACGTTATACGTTATACGTTATACGTTATACGTTATACGTTATACGTTATACGTTATACGTTATACGTTATACGTTATACGTTATACGTTATACGTTATACGTTATACGTTATACGTTATACGTTATACGTTATACGTTATACGTTATACGTTATACGTTATACGTTATACGTTATACGTTATACGTTATACGTTATACGCTATGCGTTATGCATTATAGGATATACGTTATGCGTTACAGGATATACGTTATACGTTATACGTTATACGTTATACGTTATACGTTATACGTTAGACGTTATACGTTATACGTTATACGTTATACGTTATACGTTCTACGTTATACGTTTTACGTTATACGTTCTACGTTATACGTTTTACGTTATACGTTATACGTTATACGTTATACGTTATACGTTATACGTTCTACGTTATACGTTATGCGTTATACGTTCTACGTTAGTCGTTATACGTTTTACGTTATACGTTATACGTTATACGTTATACGTTATACGTTATACGTTATACGTTATATGTTATACGTTATACGTTATACGTTATACGTTATACGTTACACGTTATACGTTACACGTTATACGTTACACGTTATACGTTATACGTTATACGTTATACGTTATACGTTATACGTTATACGCTATGCGTTATGCGTTATAGGATATACGTTATGCGTTACAGGATATACGTTATACGTTATACGTTATAGGTCATACCTTATACGTGATACGTCATACGTTATATGTTATACGTTATACGTTATACGTTATGCGCTATACGTTAGACGTTATACGTTATACGTTATACGTTATACGTTATACTTTATACGTTATACGTTATATATTATGCGTTACATGATATACGTTATACGTTATACGTTATTGGTCATACCTTATACGTGATACGTCATACGTTATATGTTATACGTTATACGTTATACGTTATGCGTTATACGTTATACGTTATACGTTATACGTTATACGTTATACGTTATACGTTATACGTTCCACGTTATACGTTATACGTTATACGTTATACGTTATACGTTATACGTTATACGTTATACGTTATACGTTATACGTTATACGTTATACGTTATACGTTATACGTTATACGTTATACGTTATACGTTATACGTTATACGTTATACGTTATACGTTATACGTTATACGTTATACGTTATACGTTATACGTTATACGTTATACGTTATACGTTATACGTTAAACGTTATACGTTATAGGATATACGTTATGCGTTGCAGGATATACGTTATACGTTATACGTTATAGGTCATACCTTATACGTGATACGTCATACGTTATATGTTATACGTTATACGTTATACGTTATACGTTATACGTTATACGTTATACTTTATACGTTATACGTCATAGGTTATACGTTATACGTTATCCGTTATACGTTATATGTTATACGTTACACGTTATACGTTATACGTTATACGTCTTACGTTATACGTTATACGTTTTACGTTAAACGTTACATGTTATACGTTATACGTTACACGTTATACGTTGTACGTTATACGTTCTACGTTATACGTTAGACGTTATACGTTATACGTTATACGTTATACGTTCTACGTTATACGTTTTACGTTATACGTTATACGTTGTACGTTATACGATATACGTTATACGTTATACGATATACGTTATACGTTATACGTTATACGTTATACGTTATACGTTATACGTTATACGTTATACGTTATGCGTTAGAATTTATACGTTATACGTTATACGTTATGCGTTAGAATTTATACGTTATACGTTATACGTTATACGTTATACGTTATACGTTATACGTTATACGTTATACGTTATTCGTTATACGTTATACGTTATACGTTATACGTTATACGTTATACGTTATACGTTATACGTTATACGTTATACGTTATACGTTATACGTTATACGTTATACGTTATACGTTATACGTTATACGTTATACGTTATACGTTATACGTTATACGTTATACGTTATACGTTATACGTTATACGTTATACGTTATACGTTATACGTTATACGTTATACGTTATACGTTATACGTTATACGTTATACGTTATACGTTATACGTTATACGTTATACGTTATACGTTATACGTTATACGTTATACGTTATACGTTATACGTTATACGTTATACGTTATACGTTATACGTTATACGTTATACGTTATACGTTATACGTTATACGTTATACGTTATACGTTATACGTTATACGTTATACGTTATACGTTTTACGTTATACGTTATACGTTATACGTTATACGTTATACGTTATACGTTATACGTTATACGTTATACGCTATGCGTTATGCGTTATAGGATATACGTTATGCGTTACAGGATATACGTTATACGTTATACGTTATACGTTATACGTTATACGTTATACGTTATACGTTATACGTTAGACGTTATACGTTATACGTTATACGTTATACGTTATACGTTATACGTTCTACGTTATACGTTTTACGTTATACGTTCTACGTTATACGTTTTACGTTATACGTTATACGTTATACGTTATACGTTATACGTTATACGTTATACGTCATAGGTTATACGTTATACGTTATACGTTATACGTCATACGTTATGCGTTATACGTTTTACGATATACGTTATACGTTATACGTTATACGTTATAAGTTATACGTTATATGTTATACGTTATACGTTATACGTTATACGTTATACGTTACACGTTATACGTTTTACGTTATACTTTATACGTTAGACGTTATACGTTATACGTTATACGTTATACGTTATACGTTATACGTTATACGTTATACGTTATACGCTTTGCGTTATGCGTTATAGGATATACGTTATGCGTTATAGGATATACGTTATACGTTATACGTTGTACGTTTTACGTTATACGTTACATGTTATACGTTATACGTTACACGTTTTACGTTGTACGTTATACGTTCTACGTTATACGTTAGACGTTATACGTTATACGTTATACGTTATACGTTATACGTTATACGTTATACGTTATACGTTCTACGTTATACGTTTTACGTTATACGTTATACGTTATACGTTATACGTTGTACGTTATACGTTATGCGTTATACGTTCTACGTTATTCGTTATACGTTATACGTTATACGTTATACGTTATACGTTATACGTTATACGTTAGACGTTATACGTTATACGTTATACGTTATACGTTATACGTTATACGTTATACGTTATACGTTCTACGTTATACGTTTTACGTTATACGTTCTACGTTATACGTTTTACGTTATACGTTATACGTTATACGTTATACGTTATACGTTGTACGTTATACGTTATACGTTATACGTTATACATTATACGTTATACGTTATACGTTATACGTTATACGTTATACGTTATACGTTATACGATATGCGTTATACGTTATACGTTATACGTTATACGTTATACGTTATCCGTTATACGTTATACGTTGTACGTTATACGTTACACGTTATACGTTATACGTTGTACGTTATACGTTATACGTTGTACGTTTTACGTTATACGTTACATGTTATTCGTTATACGTTACACGTTTTACGTTGTACGTTATACGTTCTACGTTATACGTTAGACGTTATACGTTATACGTTATACGTTATACGTTATACGTTATATGTTATACGTTATACGTTATACGTTCTACGTTATACGTTTTACGTTATACGTTGTACGTTATACGTTATACGTTGTACGTTATACGTTATGCGTTATACGTTCTACGTTATTCGTTATACGTTATACGTTATACGTTATACGTTATACGTTATACGTTATACGTTAGACGTTATACGTTATACGTTATACGTTATACGTTATACGTTGTACGTTATACGTTATACGTTATACGTTATACGTTATACGTTATACGTTATACGTTATACGATATGCGTTAGAATTTATACGTTATACGTTATACGTTATACGTTATACGTTATACGTTATACGTTATACGTTATACGTTATACGTTATACGTTATACGTTATACGTTATACGTTATACGTTATACGTTATACGTTATACGTTATACGTTATACGTTATACGTTATACGTTATCCGTTATACGTTATACGTTCTACGTTATACGTTTTACGTTATACGTTATACGTTATACGTTATACGTTATACGTTGTACGTTACACGTTATACGTTATACGTTATACGTTATACGTTGTACGATATACGTTATACGTTATACGTTATACGTTGTACGTTACACGTTATACGTTATACGTCATAGATCATACGTTATCCGTTATACGTTATACGTTACACGTTATACGTTATACGTCATAGGTCATACGTTATCCGTTATACGTTATACGTTGTACGTTATACGTTACACGTTATACGTTACACGTTATACGTTATACGTTATACGTTACATGTTATACGTTACATGTTATACGTTATACGTTACACGTTTTACGTTGTACGTTATACGTTATACGTTACATGTTATACGTTACATGTTATACGTTATACGTTACACGTTTTACGTTGTACGTTATACGTTATACGTTATACGTTATAAGTTATACGTTATACGTTATACGTTTTACGTTATACGTTCTACGTTATACGTTTTACGTTATACGTTATACGTTATACGTTATACGTTATACGTTGTACGTTACACGTTATACGTTATACGTTATACGTTATACGTTATACGGTATACGTTATACGTTATACGTTATACGTTATACGATATGCGTTAAAATTTATACGTTATACGTTATACGTTATACGTTATACGTTATACGTTATACGTTATACGTTATACGTTATACGTTATACGTTATACGTTATACGTTATACGTTATACGTTATACGTTATACGTTATACGTTAGACGTTATACGTTATACGTTATACGTTATACGTTATACGTTATACGTTCTACGTTATACGTTTTACGTTATACGTTCTACGTTATACGTTTTACGTTATACGTTATACGTTATACGTTATACGTTATACGTTATACGTTATACGTCATAGGTTATACGTTATACGTTATACGTTATACGTCATACGTTATGCGTTATACGTTTTACGATATACGTTATACGTTATACGTTATACGTTATAAGTTATACGTTATATGTTATACGTTATACGTTATACGTTATACGTTATACGTTACACGTTATACGTTTTACGTTATACTTTATACGTTAGACGTTATACGTTATACGTTATACGTTATACGTTATACGTTATACGTTATACGTTATACGTTATACGCTTTGCGTTATGCGTTATAGGATATACGTTATGCGTTATAGGATATACGTTATACGTTATACGTTGTACGTTTTACGCTATACGTTACATGTTATACGTTATACGTTACACGTTTTACGTTGTACGTTATACGTTCTACGTTATACGTTAGACGTTATACGTTATACGTTATACGTTATACGTTATACGTTATACGTTATACGTTATACGTTCTACGTTATACGTTTTACGTTATACGTTATACGTTATACGTTATACGTTGTACGTTATACGTTATGCGTTATACGTTCTACGTTATTCGTTATACGTTATACGTTATACGTTATACGTTATACGTTATACGTTATACGTTAGACGTTATACGTTATACGTTATACGTTATACGTTATACGTTATACGTTATACGTTATACGTTCTACGTTATACGTTTTACGTTATACGTTCTACGTTATACGTTTTACGTTATACGTTATACGTTATACGTTATACGTTATACGTTGTACGTTATACGTTATACGTTATACGTTATACATTATACGTTATACGTTATACGTTATACGTTATACGTTATACGTTATACGTTATACGATATGCGTTATACGTTATACGTTATACGTTATACGTTATACGTTATCCGTTATACGTTATACGTTGTACGTTATACGTTACACGTTATACGTTATACGTTGTACGTTATACGTTATACGTTGTACGTTTTACGTTATACGTTACATGTTATACGTTATACGTTACACGTTTTACGTTGTACGTTATACGTTCTACGTTATACGTTAGACGTTATACGTTATACGTTATACGTTATACGTTATACGTTATATGTTATACGTTATACGTTATACGTTCTACGTTATACGTTTTACGTTATACGTTGTACGTTATACGTTATACGTTGTACGTTATACGTTATGCGTTATACGTTCTACGTTATTCGTTATACGTTATACGTTATACGTTATACGTTATACGTTATACGTTATACGTTAGACGTTATACGTTATACGTTATACGTTATACGTTATACGTTGTACGTTATACGTTATACGTTATACGTTATACGTTATACGTTATACGTTATACGTTATACGATATGCGTTAGAATTTATACGTTATACGTTATACGTTATACGTTATACGTTATACGTTATACGTTATACGTTATACGTTATACGTTATACGTTATACGTTATACGTTATACGTTATACGTTATACGTTATACGTTATACGTTATACGTTATACGTTATACGTTATACGTTATCCGTTATACGTTATACGTTCTACGTTATACGTTTTACGTTATACGTTATACGTTATACGTTATACGTTATACGTTGTACGTTACACGTTATACGTTATACGTTATACGTTATACGTTGTACGATATACGTTATACGTTATACGTTATACGTTGTACGTTACACGTTATACGTTATACGTCATAGATCATACGTTATCCGTTATACGTTATACGTTACACGTTATACGTTATACGTCATAGGTCATACGTTATCCGTTATACGTTATACGTTGTACGTTATACGTTACACGTTATACGTTACACGTTATACGTTATACGTTATACGTTACATGTTATACGTTACATGTTATACGTTATACGTTACACGTTTTACGTTGTACGTTATACGTTATACGTTACATGTTATACGTTACATGTTATACGTTATACGTTACACGTTTTACGTTGTACGTTATACGTTATACGTTATACGTTATAAGTTATACGTTATACGTTATACGTTTTACGTTATACGTTCTACGTTATACGTTTTACGTTATACGTTATACGTTATACGTTATACGTTATACGTTGTACGTTACACGTTATACGTTATACGTTATACGTTATACGTTATACGGTATACGTTATACGTTATACGTTATACGTTATACGATATGCGTTAAAATTTATACGTTATACGTTATACGTTATACGTTATACGTTATACGTTATACGTTATACGTTATACGTTATACGTTATACGTTATACGTTATACGTTATACGTTATACGTTATACGTTATACGTTATACGTTATACGTTATACGTTATACGTTATACGTTATACGTTATACGTTATACGTTATACGTTATACGTTATACGTTATACGTTATACGCTACGCGTTATGCGTTATAGGATATACGTTATGCGTTACAGGATATACGTTATACGTTATACGTTATACGTTATAGGTCATACCTTATACGTGATACGTCATACGTTATATGTTATACGTTATACGTTATACGTGATACGTCATACGTTATATGTTATACGTTATACGTTATACGTTATGCGTTATACGTTAGACGTTATACGTTATACGTTATACGTTATACTTTATACGTTATACGTTATACGTTATACGTTATACGTTATACGTTATACGTTATACGTTATACGTTATACGTTATACGTTATACGTTATACGTTATACTTTACACGTTATACGTTATACGTTATACGTTATACGTTATACGTTATACGTTATACGTTATACGTCATACGTTATACGTTATACGTTATACGTTATACGTTATACGTTATACGTTATACGTTATACGTTATACGTTATACGCTATGCGTTATGCATTATAGGATATACGTTATGCGTTATAGGATATACGTTATACGTTATACGATATAGGTCATACCTTATACGTGATACGTCATACGTTATATGTTATACGTTATACGTTATATGATATACGTTATACGTTATACGTTATACGTTATACGTTATACGTTATACGTTATCCGTTATACGTTATACGTTATACGTTACACGTTATACGTTATACATTATACGTTTTACGTTATACGTTACATGTTATACGTTATACGTTACACGTTATACGTTGTACGTTATACGTTCTACGTTATACCTTAGACGTTATACGTTATACGTTATACGTCATAGGTTATACGTTATACGTTATACGTTATACGTTATACGTTATGCGTTATACGTTTTACGATATACGTTATACGTTATACGTTATACGTCATACGTTATACGTTATACGTTATACGTCATGCGTCAAAGGTTATACGTTATACGTTATGCGTTATACGTTCTACGTTATTCGTTATACGTTATACGTTATACGTCATACGTTATACGTTATACGTTATACGTCATGCGTCATAGGTTATACGTTATACGTTATGCGTTATACGTTCTACGTTATTCGTTATACGTTATACGTTATACGTTATACGTTATACGTTATACGTTATACGTTATACGTTATACGTTATACGTTATACGTTATACGTTATCCGTTATACGTTATACGTCGTACGTTATACGTTACACGTTATACGTTATACGTTGTACGTTTTACGTTATACGTTACATGTTATACGTTATACGTTACACGTTTTACGTTGTACGTTATATGTTATACGTTATACGTTATACGTTATACGATATGCGTTATACGTTATACGTTATACGTTATACGTTATACGTTATCCGTTATACGTTATACGTTGTACGTTATACGTTACACGTTATACGTTATACGTTGTACGTTTTACGTTACACGTTACATGTTATACGTTATACGTTACACGTTTTACGTTGTACGTTATACGTTCTACGTTATACGTTAGACGTTATACGTTATACGTTATACGTTATACGTTATACGTTATACGTTATACGTTCTACGTTATACGTTTTACGTTATACGTTATACGTTATACGTTATACGTTGTACGTTATACGTTATGCGTTATACGTTCTACGTTATTCGTTATACGTTATACGTTATACGTTATACGTTATACGTTATACGTTATACGTTATACGTTAGACGTTATACGTTATACGTTATACGTTATACGTTATACGTTGTACGTTATACGTTATACGTTATACGTTATACGTTATACGTTATACGTTATACGTTATACGTTATACGTTATACGTTATACGTTATACGTTATACGATATGCGTTAGAATTTATACGTTATACGTTATACGTTATACGTTATACGTTATACGTTATACGTTACACGTTATACGTTATACGATATACGTTATACGTTATACGTTATACGTTATACGTTATACGTTATACGTTATACGTTATACGTTATACGTTATACGTTATACGTTATACGTTATACGTTATACGTTATACGTTATACGTTATACGTTATACGTTATACGTTATACGTTATACGTTATACGTTATACGTTATACGTTATACGCTATGCGTTATGCGTTATAGGATATACGTTATGCGTTACAGGATATACGTTATACGTTATACGTTATAGGTCATACCTTGTACGTGATACGTCATACGTTATACGTTATACGTTATACGTTATACGTTATACGCTATGCGTTATGCGTTATAGGATATACGTTATGGGTTATAGGATTTACGTTATACGTTATACGTTATAGGTCATTCCTTATACGTGATACGTCACACGTTATATGTTATACGTTATACGTTATACGTTTTACGTTATACGTTATACGTTATACGTTATACGTCATACGTTATACGTTATACGTTATACGTCATGCGTCATAGGTTATACGTTATACGTTATGCGTTATACGTTCTACGTTATTCGTTATACGTTATACGTTATACGTTATACGTTATACGTTATACGTTATACGTTATACGTTATACGTTATACGTTATACGTTATCCGTTATACGTTATACGTCGTACGTTATACGTTACACGTTATACGTTATACGTTGTACGTTTTACGTTATACGTTACATGTTATACGTTATACGTTACACGTTTTACGTTGTACGTTATATGTTATACGTTATACGTTATACGTTATACGATATGCGTTATACGTTATACGTTATACGTTATACGTTATACGTTATCCGTTATACGTTATACGTTGTACGTTATACGTTACACGTTATACGTTATACGTTGTACGTTTTACGTTATACGTTACATGTTATACGTTATACGTTACACGTTTTATGTTGTACGTTATACGTTCTACGTTATACGTTAGACGTTATACGTTATACGTTATACGTTATACGTTATACGTTATACGTTATACGTTCTACGTTATACGTTTTACGTTATACGTTATACGTTATACGTTATACGTTGTACGTTATACGTTATGCGTTATACGTTCTACGTTATTCGTTATACGTTATACGTTATACGTTATACGTTATACGTTATACGTTATACGTTATACGTTATACGTTATACGTTATACGTTATACGTTATACGTTATACGTTATACGTTATACGTTATACGTTATACGTTACACGTTATACGTTATACGATATACGTTATACGTTATACGTTATACGTTATACGTTATACGTTATACGTTATACGTTGTACGTTATACGTTATGCGTTATACGTTCTACGTTATTCGTTATACGTTATACGTTATACGTTATACGTTATACGTTATACGTTATACGTTAGACGTTATACGTTATACGTTATACGTTATACGTTATACGTTATACGTTATACGTTATACGTTCTACGTTATACGTTTTACGTTATACGTTCTACGTTATACGTTTTACGTTATACGTTATACGTTATACGTTATACGTTATACGTTGTACGTTATACGTTATACGTTATACGTTATACATTATACGTTATACGTTATACGTTATACGTTATACGTTATACGTTATACTTTATACGTTATACGTTATACGTTATACGTTATACGTTATACGTTATACGTTATACGTTATACGTTATACGTTATACGTTATACGTTATACGTTATACTTTACACGTTATACGTTATACGTTATACGTTATACGTTATACGTTATACGTTATACGATATGCGTTAGAATTTATACGTTATACGTTATACGTTATACGTTATACGTTATACGTTATACGTTATACGTTATACGTTATACGTTATACGTTATACGTTATACGTTATACGTTATACGTTATACGTTATACGTTATACGTTATACGTTATACGTTATACGTTATACGTTATACGTTATACGTTATACGTTATCCGTTATACGTTATACGTTCTACGTTATACGTTTTACGTTATACGTTATACGTTATACGTTATACGTTATACGTTGTACGTTACACGTTATACGTTATACGTTATACGTTATACGTTATACGATATACGTTATACGTTATACGTTATACGTTGTACGTTACACGTTATACGTTATACGTCATAGATCATACGTTATCCGTTATACGTTATACGTTACACGTTATACGTTATACGTCATAGGTCATACGTTATCCGTTATACGTTATACGTTGTACGTTATACGTTACACGTTATACGTTACACGTTATACGTTATACGTTATACGTTACATGTTATACGTTACATGTTATACGTTATACGTTACACGTTTTACGTTGTACGTTATACGTTATACGTTACATGTTATACGTTACATGTTATACGTTATACGTTACACGTTTTACGTTGTACGTTATACGTTATACGTTATACGTTATAAGTTATACGTTATACGTTATACGTTTTACGTTATACGTTCTACGTTATACGTTTTACGTTATACGTTATACGTTATACGTTATACGTTATACGTTGTACGTTACACGTTATACGTTATACGTTATACGTTATACGTTATACGGTATACGTTATACGTTATACGTTATACGTTATACGATATGCGTTAAAATTTATACGTTATACGTTATACGTTATACGTTATACGTTATACGTTATACGTTATACGTTATACGTTATACGTTATACGTTATACGTTATACGTTATACGTTATACGTTATACGTTATACGTTATACGTTATACGTTATACGTTATACGTTATACGTTATACGTTATACGTTATACGTTATACGTTATACGTTATACGTTATACGCTACGCGTTATGCGTTATAGGATATACGTTATGCGTTACAGGATATACGTTATACGTTATACGTTATACGTTATAGGTCATACCTTATACGTGATACGTCATACGTTATATGTTATACGTTATACGTTATACGTTATGCGTTATACGTTAGACGTTATACGTTATACGTTATACGTTATGCTTTATACGTTATACGTTATACGTTATACGTTATACGTTATACGTTATACGTTATACGTTATACGTTATACGTTATACGTTATACGTTATACGTTATACTTTACACGTTATACGTTATACGTTATACGTTATACGTTATACGTTATACGTTATACGTCATACGTTATGCGTTATACGTTATACGTTATACGTTATACGTTATACGTTATACGTTATACGTTATACGTTATACGCTATGCGTTATGCATTATAGGATATACGTTATGCGTTATAGGATATACGTTATACGTTATACGATATAGGTCATACCTTATACGTGATACGTCATACGTTATATGTTATACGTTATACGTTATATGATATACGTTATACGTTATACGTTATACGTTATACGTTATACGTTATACGTTATCCGTTATACGTTATACGTTATACGTTACACGTTATACGTTATACATTATACGTTTTACGTTATACGTTACATGTTATACGTTATACGTTATACGTTATACGTTATACGTTATACGTTATACGTTATACGCTATGCGTTATGCATTATAGGATATACGTTATGCGTTATAGGATATACGTTATACGTTATACGATATAGGTCATACCTTATACGTGATACGTCATACGTTATATGTTATACGTTATACGTTATATGATATACGTTATACGTTATACGTTATACGTTATACGTTATACGTTATACGTTATCCGTTATACGTTATACGTTATACGTTATACGTTATACGTTATACGTTATACGTTATACGTTATACGTTATACGTTATACGTTATACGTTATACGTTATACGTTATACGTTATACGTTATACGTTATACGTTATACGTTATACGTTATACGTTATACGTTATACGTTATCCGTTATACGTTATACGTTCTACGTTATACGTTTTACGTTATACGTTATACGTTATACGTTATACGTTATACGTTGTACGTTACACGTTATACGTTATACGTTATACGTTATACGTTATACGATATACGTTATACGTTATACGTTATACGTTGTACGTTACACGTTATACGTTATACGTCATAGATCATACGTTATCCGTTATACGTTATACGTTACACGTTATACGTTATACGTCATAGGTCATACGTTATCCGTTATACGTTATACGTTGTACGTTATACGTTACACGTTATACGTTACACGTTATACGTTATACGTTATACGTTACATGTTATACGTTACATGTTATACGTTATACGTTACACGTTTTACGTTGTACGTTATACGTTATACGTTACATGTTATACGTTACATGTTATACGTTATACGTTACACGTTTTACGTTGTACGTTATACGTTATACGTTATACGTTATAAGTTATACGTTATACGTTATACGTTTTACGTTATACGTTCTACGTTATACGTTTTACGTTATACGTTATACGTTATACGTTATACGTTATACGTTGTACGTTACACGTTATACGTTATACGTTATACGTTATACGTTATACGGTATACGTTATACGTTATACGTTATACGTTATACGATATGCGTTAAAATTTATACGTTATACGTTATACGTTATACGTTATACGTTATACGTTATACGTTATACGTTATACGTTATACGTTATACGTTATACGTTATACGTTATACGTTATACGTTATACGTTATACGTTATACGTTATACGTTATACGTTATACGTTATACGTTATACGTTATACGTTATACGTTATACGTTATACGTTATACGTTATACGCTACGCGTTATGCGTTATAGGATATACGTTATGCGTTACAGGATATACGTTATACGTTATACGTTATACGTTATAGGTCATACCTTATACGTGATACGTCATACGTTATATGTTATACGTTATACGTTATACGTTATGCGTTATACGTTAGACGTTATACGTTATACGTTATACGTTATACGTTATACGTTATACGTTATACGTTATACGTTATACTTTACACGTTATACGTTATACGTTATACGTCATAGGTTATACGTTATACGTTATACGTTATACGTTATACGTTATACGTTATACGTTATACGCTATGCGTTATGCATTATAGGATATACGTTATGCGTTATAGGATATACGTTATACGTTATACGATATAGGTCATACCTTATACGTGATACGTCATACGTTATATGTTATACGTTATACGTTATATGATATACGTTATACGTTATACGTTATACGTTATACGTTATACGTTATACGTTATCCGTTATACGTTATACGTTATACGTCATACGTTATGCGTTATACGTTATACGTTATACGTTATACGTTATACGTTATACGTTATACGTTATACGTTATACGCTATGCGTTATGCATTATAGGATATACGTTATGCGTTATAGGATATACGTTATACGTTATACGATATAGGTCATACCTTATACGTGATACGTCATACGTTATATGTTATACGTTATACGTTATATGATATACGTTATACGTTATACGTTATACGTTATACGTTATACGTTATACGTTATCCGTTATACGTTATACGTTATACGTTACACGTTATACGTTATACATTATACGTTTTACGTTATACGTTACATGTTATACGTTATACGTTACACGTTATACGTTGTACGTTATACGTTCTACGTTATACCTTAGACGTTATACGTTATACGTTATACGTCATAGGTTATACGTTATACGTTATACGTTATACGTTATACGTTATGCGTTATACGTTTTACGATATACGTTATACGTTATACGTTATACGTCATACGTTATACGTTATACGTTATACGTCATGCGTCATAGGTTATACGTTATACGTTATGCGTTATACGTTCTACGTTATTCGTTATACGTTATACGTTATACGTCATACGTTATACGTTATACGTTATACGTCATGCGTCATAGGTTATACGTTATACGTTATGCGTTATACGTTCTACGTTATTCGTTATACGTTATACGTTATACGTTATACGTTATACGTTATACGTTATACGTTATACGTTATACGTTATACGTTATACGTTATACGTTATCCGTTATACGTTATACGTCGTACGTTATACGTTACACGTTATACGTTATACGTTGTACGTTTTACGTTATACGTTACATGTTATACGTTATACGTTACACGTTTTACGTTGTACGTTATATGTTATACGTTATACGTTATACGTTATACGATATGCGTTATACGTTATACGTTATACGTTATACGTTATACGTTATCCGTTATACGTTATACGTTGTACGTTATACGTTACACGTTATACGTTATACGTTGTACGTTTTACGTTATACGTTACATGTTATACGTTATACGTTACACGTTTTACGTTGTACGTTATACGTTCTACGTTATACGTTAGACGTTATACGTTATACGTTATACGTTATACGTTATACGTTATACGTTATACGTTATACGTTGTACGTTATACGTTATGCGTTATACGTTCTACGTTATTCGTTATACGTTATACGTTATACGTTATACGTTATACGTTATACGTTATACGTTATACGTTAGACGTTATACGTTATACGTTATACGTTATACGTTATACGTTGTACGTTATACGTTATACGTTATACGTTATACGTTATACGTTATACGTTATACGTTATACGTTATACGTTATACGTTATACGTTATACGTTATACGATATGCGTTAGAATTTATACGTTATACGTTATACGTTATACGTTATACGTTATACGTTATACGTTACACGTTATACGTTATACGATATACGTTATACGTTATACGTTATACGTTATACGTTATACGTTATACGTTATACGTTATACGTTATACGTTATACGTTATACGTTATACGTTATACGTTATACGTTATACGTTATACGTTATACGTTATACGTTATACGTTATACGTTATACGTTATACGTTATACGTTATACGCTATGCGTTATGCGTTATAGGATATACGTTATGCGTTACAGGATATACGTTATACGTTATACGTTATAGGTCATACCTTGTACGTGATACGTCATACGTTATACGTTATACGTTATACGTTATACGTTATACGCTATGCGTTATGCGTTATAGGATATACGTTATGGGTTATAGGATTTACGTTATACGTTATACGTTATAGGTCATTCCTTATACGTGATACGTCACACGTTACATGTTATACGTTATACGTTATACGTTTTACGTTATACGTTATACGTTATACGTTATACGTCATACGTTATACGTTATACGTTATACGTCATGCGTCATAGGTTATACGTTATACGTTATGCGTTATACGTTCTACGTTATTCGTTATACGTTATACGTTATACGTTATACGTTATACGTTATACGTTATACGTTATACGTTATACGTTATACGTTATACGTTATCCGTTATACGTTATACGTCGTACGTTATACGTTACACGTTATACGTTATACGTTGTACGTTTTACGTTATACGTTACATGTTATACGTTATACGTTACACGTTTTACGTTGTACGTTATATGTTATACGTTATACGTTATACGTTATACGATATGCGTTATACGTTATACGTTATACGTTATACGTTATACGTTATCCGTTATACGTTATACGTTGTACGTTATACGTTACACGTTATACGTTATA
Organism: Ptiloglossa arizonensis; assembly: GCF_051014685.1. Lineage (NCBI taxonomy): Eukaryota > Metazoa > Arthropoda > Insecta > Hymenoptera > Colletidae > Ptiloglossa > Ptiloglossa arizonensis. The sequence goes on from NW_027478870.1 coordinate 379,079, forward strand.
CGTTGTACGTTTTACGTTATACGTTACATGTTATACGTTATACGTTACACGTTTTACGTTGTACGTTATACGTTCTACGTTATACGTTAGACGTTATACGTTATACGTTATACGTTATACGTTATACGTTATACGTTATACGTTCTACGTTATACGTTTTACGTTATACGTTATACGTTATACGTTATACGTTGTACGTTATACGTTATGCGTTATACGTTCTACGTTATTCGTTATACGTTATACGTTAGACGTTAGACGTTATACGTTATACGTTATACGTTATACGTTATACGTTGTACGTTATACGTTATACGTTATACGTTATACGTTATACGTTATACGTTATACGTTATACGTTATACGATATGCGTTAGAATTTATACGTTATACGTTATACGTTATACGTTATACGTTATACGTTATACGTTATACGTTATACGTTATACGTTATACGTTATACGTTCTACGTTATACGTTTTACGTTATACGTTCTACGTTATACGTTTTACGTTATACGTTATACGTTATACGTTATACGTTATACGTTGTACGTTATACGTTATACGTTATACGTTATACATTATACGTTATACGTTATACGTTATACGTTATACGTTATACGTTATACGTTATACGATATGCGTTATACGTTATACGTTATACGTTATACGTTATACGTTATCCGTTATACGTTATACGTTGTACGTTATACGTTACACGTTATACGTTATACGTTGTACGTTATACGTTATACGTTGTACGTTTTACGTTATACGTTACATGTTATACGTTATACGTTACACGTTTTACGTTGTACGTTATACGTTCTACGTTATACGTTAGACGTTATACGTTATACGTTATACGTTATACGTTATACGTTATATGTTATACGTTATACGTTATACGTTCTACGTTATACGTTTTACGTTATACGTTGTACGTTATACGTTATACGTTGTACGTTATACGTTATGCGTTATACGTTCTACGTTATTCGTTATACGTTATACGTTATACGTTATACGTTATACGTTATACGTTATACGTTAGACGTTATACGTTATACGTTATACGTTATACGTTATACGTTGTACGTTATACGTTATACGTTATACGTTATACGTTATACGTTATACGTTATACGTTATACGTTATACGTTATACGATATGCGTTAGAATTTATACGTTATACGTTATACGTTATACGTTATACGTTATACGTTATACGTTATACGTTATACGTTATACGTTATACGTTATACGTTATACGTTATACGTTATACGTTATACGTTATACGTTATACGTTATACGTTATACGTTATACGTTATACGTTATACGTTATACGTTATACGTTATACGTTATACGTTATCCGTTATACGTTATACGTTCTACGTTATACGTTTTACGTTATACGTTATACGTTATTAGTTATACGTTATACGTTGTACGTTACACGTTATACGTTATACGTTATACGTTATACGTTATACGATATACGTTATACGTTATACGTTATACGTTGTACGTTACACGTTATACGTTATACGTCATAGATCATACGTTATCCGTTATACGTTATACGTTACACGTTATACGTTATACGTCATAGGTCATACGTTATCCGTTATACGTTATACGTTGTACGTTATACGTTACACGTTATACGTTACACGTTATACGTTATACGTTATACGTTACATGTTATACGTTACATGTTATACGTTATACGTTACACGTTTTACGTTGTACGTTATACGTTATACGTTACATGTTATACGTTACATGTTATACGTTATACGTTACACGTTTTACGTTGTACGTTATACGTTATACGTTATACGTTATAAGTTATACGTTATACGTTATACGTTTTACGTTATACGTTCTACGTTATACGTTTTACGTTATACGTTATACGTTATACGTTATACGTTATACGTTGTACGTTACACGTTATACGTTATACGTTATACGTTATACGTTATACGGTATACGTTATACGTTATACGTTATACGTTATACGATATGCGTTAAAATTTATACGTTATACGTTATACGTTATACGTTATACGTTATACGTTATACGTTATACGTTATACGTTATACGTTATACGTTATACGTTATACGTTATACGTTATACGTTATACGTTATACGTTATACGTTATACGTTATACGTTATACGTTATACGTTATACGTTATACGTTATACGTTATACGTTATACGTTATACGTTATACGTTATACGTTATACGCTACGCGTTATGCGTTATAGGATATACGTTATGCGTTACAGGATATACGTTATACGTTATACGTTATACGTTATAGGTCATACCTTATACGTGATACGTCATACGTTATATGTTATACGTTATACGTTATACGTTATGCGTTATACGTTAGACGTTATACGTTATACGTTATACGTTATACTTTATACGTTATACGTTATACGTTATACGTTATACGTTATACGTTATACGTTATACGTTATACGTTATACGTTATACGTTATACGTTATACGTTATACTTTACACGTTATACGTTATACGTTATACGTTATACGTTATACGTTATACGTTATACGTCATACGTTATACGTTATACGTTATACGTTATACGTTATACGTTATACGTTATACGTTATACGTTATACGTTATACGCTATGCGTTATGCATTATAGGATATACGTTATGCGTTATAGGATATACGTTATACGTTATACGATATAGGTCATACCTTATACGTGATACGTCATACGTTATATGTTATACGTTATACGTTATATGATATACGTTATACGTTATACGTTATACGTTATACGTTATACGTTATACGTTATCCGTTATACGTTATACGTTATACGTTACACGTTATACGTTATACATTATACGTTTTACGTTATACGTTACATGTTATACGTTATACGTTACACGTTATACGTTGTACGTTATACGTTCTACGTTATACCTTAGACGTTATACGTTATACGTTATACGTCATAGGTTATACGTTATACGTTATACGTTATACGTTATACGTTATGCGTTATACGTTTTACGATATACGTTATACGTTATACGTTATACGTCATACGTTATACGTTATACGTTATACGTCATGCGTCATAGGTTATACGTTATACGTTATGCGTTATACGTTCTACGTTATTCGTTATACGTTATACGTTATACGTCATACGTTATACGTTATACGTTATACGTCATGCGTCATAGGTTATACGTTATACGTTATGCGTTATACGTTCTACGTTATTCGTTATACGTTATACGTTATACGTTATACGTTATACGTTATACGTTATACGTTATACGTTATACGTTATACGTTATACGTTGTACGTTATCCGTTATACGTTATACGTCGTACGTTATACGTTACACGTTATACGTTATACGTTGTACGTTTTACGTTATACGTTACATGTTATACGTTATACGTTACACGTTTTACGTTGTACGTTATATGTTATACGTTATACGTTATACGTTATACGATATGCGTTATACGTTATACGTTATACGTTATACGTTATACGTTATCCGTTATACGTTATACGTTGTACGTTATACGTTACACGTTATACGTTATACGTTGTACGTTTTACGTTATACGTTACATGTTATACGTTATACGTTACACGTTTTACGTTGTACGTTATACGTTCTACGTTATACGTTAGACGTTATACGTTATACGTTATACGTTATACGTTATACGTTATACGTTATACGTTCTACGTTATACGTTTTACGTTATACGTTATACGTTATACGTTATACGTTGTACGTTATACGTTATGCGTTATACGTTCTACGTTATTCGTTATACGTTATACGTTATACGTTATACGTTATACGTTATACGGTATACGTTATACGTTATACGTTATACGTTATACGATATGCGTTAAAATTTATACGTTATACGTTATACGTTATACGTTATACGTTATACGTTATACGTTATACGTTATACGTTATACGTTATACGTTATACGTTATACGTTATACGTTATACGTTATACGTTATACGTTATACGTTATACGTTATACGTTATACGTTATACGTTATACGTTATACGTTATACGTTATACGTTATACGTTATACGTTATACGTTATACGTTATACGTTATACGTTATACGTTATACGTTATACGCTACGCGTTATGCGTTATAGGATATACGTTATGCGTTACAGGATATACGTTATACGTTATACGTTATACGTTATAGGTCATACCTTATACGTGATACGTCATACGTTATATGTTATACGTTATACGTTATACGTTATGCGTTATACGTTAGACGTTATACGTTATACGTTATACGTTATACTTTATACGTTATACGTTATACGTTATACGTTATACGTTATACGTTATACGTTATACGTTATACGTTATACGTTATACGTTATACGTTATACGTTATACTTTACACGTTATACGTTATACGTTATACGTTATACGTTATACGTTATACGTTATACGTCATACGTTATACGTTATACGTTATACGTTATACGTTATACGTTATACGTTATACGTTATACGTTATACGTTATACGCTATGCGTTATGCATTATAGGATATACGTTATGCGTTATAGGATATACGTTATACGTTATACGATATAGGTCATACCTTATACGTGATACGTCATACGTTATATGTTATACGTTATACGTTATATGATATACGTTATACGTTATACGTTATACGTTATACGTTATACGTTATACGTTATCCGTTATACGTTATACGTTATACGTTACACGTTATACGTTATACATTATACGTTTTACGTTATACGTTACATGTTATACGTTATACGTTACACGTTATACGTTGTACGTTATACGTTCTACGTTATACCTTAGACGTTATACGTTATACGTTATACGTCATAGGTTATACGTTATACGTTATACGTTATACGTTATACGTTATGCGTTATACGTTTTACGATATACGTTATACGTAATACGTTATACGTCATACGTTATACGTTATACGTTATACGTCATGCGTCATAGGTTATACGTTATACGTTATGCGTTATACGTTCTACGTTATTCGTTATACGTTATACGTTATACGTCATACGTTATACGTTATACGTTATACGTCATGCGTCATAGGTTATACGTTATACGTTATGCGTTATACGTTCTACGTTATTCGTTATACGTTATACGTTATACGTTATACGTTATACGTTATACGTTATACGTTATACGTTATACGTTATACGTTATACGTTATACGTTATCCGTTATACGTTATACGTCGTACGTTATACGTTACACGTTATACGTTATACGTTGTACGTTTTACGTTATACGTTACACGTTATACGTTATACGTTACACGTTTTACGTTGTACGTTATATGTTATACGTTATACGTTATACGTTATACGATATGCGTTATACGTTATACGTTATACGTTATACGTTATACGTTATCCGTTATACGTTATACGTTGTACGTTATACGTTACACGTTATACGTTATACGTTGTACGTTTTACGTTATACGTTACATGTTATACGTTATACGTTACACGTTTTACGTTGTACGTTATACGTTCTACGTTATACGTTAGACGTTATACGTTATACGTTATACGTTATACGTTATACGTTATACGTTATACGTTCTACGTTATACGTTTTACGTTATACGTTATACGTTATACGTTATACGTTGTACGTTATACGTTATGCGTTATACATTCTACGTTATTCGTTATACGTTATACGTTATACGTTATACGTTATACGTTATACGTTATACGTTATACGTTAGACGTTATACGTTATACGTTATACGTTATACGTTATACGTTGTACGTTACACGTTATACGTTATACGTTATACGTTATACGTTATACGTTATACGTTATACGTTATACGTTATACGTTATACGTTATACGTTATACGATATGCGTTAGAATTTATACGTTATACGTTATACGTTATACGTTATACGTTATACGTTATACGTTACACGTTATACGTTATACGATATACGTTATACGTTATACGTTATACGTTATACGTTATACGTTATACGTTATACGTTATACGTTATACGTTATACGTTATACGTTATACGTTATACGTTATACGTTATACGTTATACGTTATACGTTATACGTTATACGTTATACGTTATACGTTATACGTTATACGTTATACGTTATACGCTATGCGTTATGCGTTATAGGATATACGTTATGCGTTACAGGATATACGTTATACGTTATACGTTATAGGTCATACCTTGTACGTGATACGTCATACGTTATACGTTATACGTTATACGTTATACGTTATACGCTATGCGTTATGCGTTATAGGATATACGTTATGGGTTATAGGATTTACGTTATACGTTATACGTTATAGGTCATTCCTTATACGTGATACGTCACACGTTATATGTTATACGTTATACGTTATACGTTTTACGTTATACGTTATACGTTATACGTTATACGTCATACGTTATACGTTATACGTTATACGTCATGCGTCATAGGTTATACGTTATACGTTATGCGTTATACGTTCTACGTTATTCGTTATACGTTATACGTTATACGTTATACGTTATACGTTATACGTTATACGTTATACGTTATACGTTATACGTTATACGTTATCCGTTATACGTTATACGTCGTACGTTATACGTTACACGTTATACGTTATACGTTGTACGTTTTACGTTATACGTTACATGTTATACGTTATACGTTACACGTTTTACGTTGTACGTTATATGTTATACGTTATACGTTATACGTTATACGATATGCGTTATACGTTATACGTTATACGTTATACGTTATACGTTATCCGTTATTCGTTATACGTTGTACGTTATACGTTACACGTTATACGTTATACGTTGTACGTTTTACGTTATACGTTACATGTTATACGTTATACGTTACACGTTTTACGTTGTACGTTATACGTTCTACGTTATACGTTAGACGTTATACGTTATACGTTATACGTTATACGTTATACGTTATACGTTATACGTTCTACGTTATACGTTTTACGTTATACGTTATACGTTATACGTTATACGTTGTACGTTATACGTTATGCGTTATACGTTCTACGTTATTCGTTATACGTTATACGTTATACGTTATACGTTATACGTTATACGTTATACGTTATACGTTATACGTTATACGTTATACGTTATACGTTATACGTTATACGTTATACGTTATATGTTATACGTTATACGTTACACGTTATACGTTATACGATATACGTTATACGTTATACGTTATACGTTATACGTTATACGTTATACGTTATACGTTGTACGTTATACGTTATGCGTTATACGTTCTACGTTATTCGTTATACGTTATACGTTATACGTTATACGTTATACGTTATACGTTATACGTTAGACGTTATACGTTATACGTTATACGTTATACGTTATACGTTATACGTTATACGTTCTACGTTATACGTTTTACGTTATACGTTCTACGTTATACGTTTTACGTTATACGTTATACGTTATACGTTATACGTTATACGTTGTACGTTATACGTTATACGTTATACGTTATACATTATACGTTATACGTTATACGTTATACGTTATACGTTATACGTTATACTTTATACGTTATACGTTATACGTTATACGTTATACGTTATACGTTATACGTTATACGTTATACGTTATACGTTATACGTTATACGTTATACGTTATACGTTATACGTTATACTTTACACGTTATACGTTATACGTTATACGTTATACGTTATACGTTATACGTTATACGTTATACGTTACACGTTATACGTTATACATTATACGTTTTACGTTATACGTTACATGTTATACGTTATACGTTACACGTTATACGTTGTACGTTATACGTTCTACGTTATACCTTAGACGTTATACGTTATACGTTATACGTCATAGGTTATACGTTATACGTTATACGTTATACGTTATACGTTATGCGTTACACGTTTTACGATATACGTTATACGTTATACGTTATACGTTATAAGTTATACGTTATATGTTATACGTTATACGTTATACGTTATACGTTATACGTTACACGTTATACGTTTTACGTTATACTTTATACGTTAGACGTAATACGTTATACGTTATACGTTATACGTTATACGTTATACGTTATACGTTATACGCTATGCGTTATGCGTTATAGGATATACGTTATACGTTATACGTTATATGTTATACGTTATACGTTACACGTTATACGTTATACGATATACGTTATACGTTATACGTTATACGTTATACGTTATACTTTATACGTTATACGTTGTACGTTATACGTTATGCGTTATACGTTCTACGTTATTCGTTATACGTTATACGTTATACGTTATACGTTATACGTTATACGTTATACGTTAGACGTTATACGTTATACGTTATACGTTATACGTTATACGTTATACGTTATACGTTCTACGTTATACGTTTTACGTTATACGTTCTACGTTATACGTTTTACGTTATACGTTATACGTTATACGTTATACGTTATACGTTGTACGTTATACGTTATACGTTATACGTTATACATTATACGTTATACGTCATACGTTATACGTTATACGTTATACGTTATACGTTATACGATATGGGTTATACGTTATACGTTATACGTTATACGTTATACGTTATCCGTTATACGTTATACGTTGTACGTTATACGTTACACGTTATACGTTATACGTTGTACGTTATACGTTATACGTTGTACGTTTTACGTTATACGTTACATGTTATACGTTATACGTTACACGTTTTACGTTTTACGTTATACGTTCTACGTTATACGTTAGACGTTATACGTTATACGTTATACGTTATACGTTATACGTTATACGTTATACGTTATACGTTATACGTTCTACGTTATACGTTTTACGTTATACGTTGTACGTTATACGTTATACGTTGTACGTTATACGTTATGCGTTATACGTTCTACGTTATTCGTTATACGTTATACGTTATACGTTGTACGTTATACGTTATACGTTATACGTTATACGTTATACGATATACGTTATACGTTATACGTTATACGTTATACGATATGCGTTAAAATTTATACGTTATACGTTATACGTTATACGTTATACGTTATACGTTATACGTTATACGTTATACGTTATACGTTATACGTTATACGTAATACGTTATACGTTATACGTTATACGTTATACGTTATACGTTATACGTTATACGTTATACGTTATACGTTATACGTTATACGCTACGCGTTATGCGTTATAGGATATACGTTATGCGTTACAGGATATACGTTATACGTTATACGTTATAGGTCATACCTTATACGTGATACGTCATACGTTATATGTTATACGTTATACGTTATACGTTATGCGTTATACGTTAGACGTTATACGTTATACGTTATACGTTATACTTTATACGTTATACGTTATACGTTATACGTTATACGTTATACGTTATACGTTATACGTTATACGTTATACGTTATACGTTATACGTTATACTTTACACGTTATACGTTATACGTTATACGTTATACGTTATACGTTATACGTTATAAGTCATACGTTATACGTTATACGTTATACGTTATACGTTATACGTTATACGTTATACGTTATACGTTATACGCTATGCGTTATGCATTATAGGATATACGTTATGCGTTATAGGATATACGTTATACGTTATACGATATAGGTCATACCTTATACGTGATACGTCATACGTTATATGTTATACGTTATACGTTATATGATATACGTTATACGTTATACGTTATACGTTATACGTTATACGTTATACTATATACGTTATACGTTATACGTTATACGTTATACGTTAGACGTTATACGTTATACATTATACGTTATACGTTATACGTTCTACGTTATACGTTTCACGTTAGTCGTTATACGTTATACGTTATACGTTATACGTTATGCGTTATACGTTAGACGTTATACGTTATACGTTATACGTTATACGTTATACGTTATACGTTATACGTTATACGTTGTACGTTATACGTTATACGTTATACGTTATACGTTATACGTTATACGTTATACGTTATACGTTATACGTTATACGTTATACGTTATACGTTATACGTTATACGTTATACGTTATACGTTATACGTTATACGTTATACGTTATACGTTATACGTTATACGTTATACGTTATACTATATACGTTATACGTTATACGTTATACGTTATACGTTATACGTTATACGTTATACGTTATACGTTATACGTTATACGTTATACGTTATGCGTTATACGTTCTACGTTAGTCGTTATACGTTATACGTTATACGTTATACGTTATACCTTATACGTTATACGTTATACGTTATACGTTATACGTTATACGTTATACGTTACACGTTATACGTTATACGTTATACGCTATGCGTTATGCGTTATAGGATATACGTTATGCGTTACAGGATATACGTTATGCGTTATACGTTATAGGTCATACCTTATACGTGATACGTCATACGTTATAGGTCATAACTTATACGTGATACGTCATACGTTATATGTTATACGTTATACGTTATACGTTATGCGTTATACGTTAGACGTTATACGTTATACGTTATACGTTATACGTTATACGTTATACGTTATACGTTATACGTTATACGCTATGCGTTATGCGTTATAGGATATACGTTATGCGTTACAGGATATACGTTATACGTTATACGTTATAGGTCATACCTTATACGTGATACGTCATACGTTATAGTTCATACCTTGTACGTGATACGTCATACGTTATATGTTATACGTTATACGTTATACGTTATGCGTTATACGTTAGACGTTATACGTTACACGTTATACGTTATACTTTATACGTTATACGTTATACGTTATGCGTTACAGGATATACGTTATACGTTATACGTTATTGGTCATACCTTATACGTGATACGTCATACGTTATATGTTATACCTTATACGTTATACGTTATGCGTTATACGTTAGACGTTATACGTTATACGTTATACGTTATACGTTATACGTTATACGTTACACGTTATACGTTATACGTTATACGTTATACGTTATACGTTATACGTTATACGTTATACGTTATACGTTATACGTTATACGTTATACGTTATACGTTATACGTTATACGTTGTACGTTATACGTTATGCGTTATACGTTATACGTTATACGTTATACGTTATACGTTATAGGATATACGTTATGCGTTGCAGGATATACGTTATACGTTATACGTTATAGGTCATACCTTATACGTGATACGTCATACGTTATATGTTATACGTTATACGTTATACGTTATACGTTATACGTTAGACGTTATACGTTATACATTATACGTTATACGTTATACGTTCTACGTTATACGTTTCACGTTATACGTTATACGTTATACGTTATACGTTATACGTTATGCGTTATACGTTAGACGTTATACGTTATACGTTATACGATATACGTTATACGTTATACGTTATACGTTATAAGTTGTACGTTATACGTTATACGTTATACGTTATACGTTATACGTTATACGTTATACGTTATACGTTATACGTTATACGTTATACGTTAGACGTTATACGTTATACGTTATACGTTATACGTTATACGTTATACGTTATACGTTATACGTTCTACGTTATACGTTTTACGTTCTACGTTCTACGTTATACGTTTTACGTTATACGTTATACGTTATACGTTATACGTTATACGTTGTACGTTATACGTTATACGTTATACGTTATACGCTATGCGTTATGCGTTATAGGATATACGTTATGCGTTACAGGATATACGTTATACGTTGTACGTTATAGGTCATACCTTATACGTGATACGTCATACGTTATAGGTCATACCTTATACGTGATACGTCATACGTTATATGTTATACGTTATACGTTATACGTTATGCGTTATACGTTAGACGTTATACGTTATACGTTATACGTTATACTTTATACGTTATACGTTATACGTTATGCGTTACAGGATATACGTTATACGTTATACGTTATTGGTCATACCTTATACGTGATACGTCATACGTTATATGTTATACGTTATACGTTATACGTTATGCGTTATACGTTAGACGTTATACGTTATACGTTATACGTTATACGTTATACGTTACACGTTATACGTTATACGTCATACGTTATACGTTATACGTTATACGTTATACGTTATACGTTATACGTTATACGTTATACGTTATACGTTATACGTTATACGTTGTACGTTATACGTTATGCGTTATACGTTATGCGTTATACGTTATACGTTATACGTTATACGTTATACGTTATACGTTATACGTTATACGTTATACGTTATACGTTGTACGTTATACGTTATGCGTTATACGTTATACGTTATACGTTATACGTTATACGTTATACGTTATACGTTATAGGATATACGTTATGCGTTGCAGGATATACGTTATACGTTATACGTTATAGGTCATACCTTATACGTGATACGTCATACGTTATATGTTATACGTTATACGTTATACGTTATACGTTATACGTTAGACGTTATACGTTATACATTATACGTTATACGTTATACGTTCTACGTTATACGTTTCACGTTATACGTTATACGTTATACGTTATACGTTATACGTTATACGTTATGCGTTATACGTTAGACGTTATACGTTATACGTTATACGTTACACGTTATACGTTATACGTTATACGTTATACGTTATACGTTATACGCTATGCGTTATGCGTTATAGGATATACGTTATGCGTTACAGGATATACGTAATACGTTATACGTTATACGTTATACGTTATACGTCATAGGTATACGTTATACGTTATCCGTTATACGTTATACGTTATACGTTATACGTTATACGTTATACGTTATACGTTATGCGTTATACGTTATACGCTATGCGTTATGCGTTATAGGATATACGTTATGCGTTACAGGATATACGTTATACGTTATACGTTATAGGTCATACCTTATACGTGATACGTCATACGTCATACGTTATATGTTATACGTTATACGTTATACGTTATGCGTTATACGTTAGACGTTATACGTTATACGTTATACGTTATACTTTATACGTTATACGTTATACGTTATGCGTTACAGGATATACGTTATACGTTAGACGTTATACGTTATACGTTATACGTTAGACGTTATACGTTATACGTTATACGTTTTACGTTCTACGTTCTACGTTATACGTTTTACGTTATACGTTATACGTTATACGTTATACGTTATACGTTGTACGTTATACGTTATACGTTATACGTTATACGTTATACGTTATACGTTATACGTTATACGTTATACGTTATACGTTATACGTTATACGTTATACGTTATACGTTATACGTTATACGATATGCGTTAGAATTTATACGTTATACGTTATACGTTATACGTTATACGTTATACGTTATACGTTATACGTTATACGTTATACGTTATACGTTATACGTTATACGTTATACGTTATACGTTATACGTTATACGTTATACGTTATACGTTGTACGTTATACGTTATACGTTATACGTTATACGTTATACGTTATACGTTATACGTTATACGTTATACGTTATACGTTATACGTTATACGTTATACGTTATACGTTATACGTTATACGTTATACGTTATACGTTACACGTTATACGTTACACGTTATACGTTACACGTTATACGTTACACGTTATACGTTACACGTTATACGTTACACGTTATACGTTATACGTTATACGTTATACGTTATACGTTATACGTTATACGTTATACGTTATACGTTATACGTTACACGTTATACGTTACACGTTATACGTTACACGTTATACGTTACACGTTATACGTTACACGTTATACGTTATGCGTTATGCGTTATAGGATATACGTTATGCGTTACAGGATATACGTTATACGTTATACGTTATAGGTCATACCTTATACGTGATACGTCATACGTTATATGTTATACGTTATACGTTATACGTTATGCGTTATACGTTAGACGTTATACGTTATACGTTATACGTTATACGTTATACTTTATACGTTATACGTTATATATTATGCGTTACAGGATATACGTTATACGTTATACGTTATTGGTCATACCTTATACGTGATACGTTATACGTTATATGTTATACGTTATACGTTATACGTTATGCGTTATACGTTATACGTTATACCTTATACGTTATACGTTATACGTTATACGTTATGCGTTAGAATTTATACGTTATACGTTATACGTTATACGTTATACGTTATACGTTATACGATATACGTTATACGTTATACGTTATACGTTATACGTTATACGTTATACGTTATACGTTATACGTTATACGTTATACGTTATACGTTATACGTTATACGTTATACGTTATACGTTATACGTTATACGTTATACGTTATACGTTATACGTTATACGTTATACGTTATACGTTATACGTTATACGTTATACGCTATGCGTTATGCGTTATAGGATATACGTTATGCGTTACAGGATATACGTTATACGTTATACGTTATACGTTATACGTTATACGTTATACGTTATACGTTAGACGTTATACGTTATACGTTATACGTTATACGTTATACGTTATACGTTCTACGTTATACGTTTTACGTTATACGTTCTACGTTATACGTTTTACGTTATACGTTATACGTTATACGTTGTACGTTATACGTTGTACGTTATACGTTATGCGTTATACGTTCTACGTTAGTCGTTATACGTTTTACGTTATACGTTATACGTTATACGTTATACGTTATACGTTATACGTTATACGTTATACGTTATACGTTATACGTTATACGTTACACGTTATACGTTATACGTTATACGTTATACGTTATACGCTATGCGTTATGCGATATAGGATATACGTTATGCGTTACAGGATATACGTAATACGTTATACGTTATAGGTCATACCTTATACGTGATACGTCATACGTTATATGTTATACGTTATACGTTATACGTTATGCGCTATACGTTAGACGTTATACGTTATACGTTATACGTTATACGTTATACTTTATACGTTATACGTTATATATTATGCGTTACAGGATATACGTTATACGTTATACGTTATTGGTCATACCTTATACGTGATACGTCATACGTTATATGTTATACGTTATACGTTATACGTTATGCGTTATACGTTATACGTTATACGTTATACGTTATACGTTATACGTTATACGTTATACGTTACACGTTATACGTTACACGTTATACGTTACACGTTACACGTTATACGTTATACGTTATACGTTATACGTTATACGTTATACGTTATACGTTATACGTTATACGTTATACGTTATACGTTATACGTTATACGTTATACGTTATACGTTATACGTTACACATTATACGTTACACGTTATACGTTATACGTTATACGTTATACGTTATACGTTATACGTTATACGTTATACGTTATACGTTATACGTTATACGTTATACGTTATACGTTATACGTTATACGTTATACGTTATACGTTAAACGTTATACGTTATAGGATATACGTTATGCGTTGCAGGATATACGTTATACGTTATACGTTATAGGTCATACCTTATACGTGATACGTCATACTTTATATGTTATACGTTATACGTTATACGTTATACGTTACACGTTATACGTTACACGTTATACGTTATACGTTATACGTTATACGTTATACGTTATACGATATACGTTATACGTTATACGTTATACGTTATACGTTATACGTTATACGTTATACGTTATACGTTATACGTTATACGTTATACGTTATACGTTATACGTTATACGTTATACGTTATACGTTAAACGTTATACGTTATAGGATATACGTTATGCGTTGCAGGATATACGTTATACGTTATACGTTATTGGTCATACCTTATACGTGATACGTCATACGTTATATGTTATACGTTATACGTTATACGTTATGCGTTATACGTTATACGTTATACGTTATACGTTATACGTTATACGTTATACGTTATACGTTACACATTATACGTTACACGTTATACGTTATACGTTATACGTTATACGTTATACGTTATACGTTATACGTTATACGTTATACGTTATACGTTATACGTTTTACGTTATACGTTACATGTTATACGTAATACGTTACACGTTATACGTTGTACGTTATACGTTCTACGTTATACGTTATACGTTATACGTTATACGTTATACGTTATACGTTCTACGTTATACGTTTTACGTTATACGTTATACGTTGTACGTTATACGATATACGTTATACGTTATACGATATACGTTATACGTTATACGTTATACGTTATACGTTATACGTTATGCGTTAGAATTTATACGTTATACGTTATACGTTATGCGTTAGAATTTATACGTTATACGTTATACGTTATACGTTATACGTTATACGTTATACGTTATACGTTATACGTTATACGTTATACGTTATACGCTATGCGTTATGCGTTATAGGATATACGTTATGCGTTACAGGATATACGTTATACGTTATACGTTATAGGTCATACCTTATACGTGATACGTCATACGTTATAGGTCATACCTTATACGTGATACGTCATACGTTATATGTTATACGTTATACGTTATACGTTATGCGTTATACGTTAGACGTTATACGTTATACGTTATACGTTATACTTTATACGTTATACGTTATACCTTATGCGTTACAGGATATACGTTATACGTTATACGTTATTGGTCATACCTTATACGTGATACGTCATACGTTATATGTTATACGTTATACGTTATACGTTATGCGTTATACGTTAGACGTTATACGTTATACGTTATACGTTATACGTTATACGTTACACGTTATGCGTTATACGTTATACGTTATACGTTATACGTTATACGTTATACGTTATACGTTAAACGTTATACGTTATACGTTATACGTTATACGTTATACGTTGTACGTTATACGTTATGCGTTATACGTTATACGTTATACGTTATACGTTATACGTTATACGTTATACGTTATAGGATATACGTTATGCGTTGCAGGATATACGTTATACGTTATACGTTATAGGTCATACCTTATACGTGATACGTCATACGTTATATGTTATACGTTATACGTTATACGTTATACGTTATACGTTAGACGCTATACGTTATACATTATACGTTATACGTTATACGTTCTACGATATACGTTTCACGTTATACGTTATACGTTATACGTTATACGTTATACGTTATACGTTATGCGTTATACGTTAGACGTTATACGTTATACGTTATACGATATACGTTATACGTTATACGTTATACGTTATACGTTATACGTTATACGTTATAAGTTATACGTTATACGTTATACGTTATACGTTATACGTCATACGTTATACGTTATACGTTATACGTTATACGTTATACGTTATACGTTATACGTTAGACGTTATACGTTATACGTTATACGTTATACGTTATACGTTATACGTTATACGTTATACGTTATACGTTATACGTTATACGTTAGACGTTATACGTTATACGTTATACGTTATACGTTATACGTTATACGTTATACGTTATACGTTATACGTTATACGTTATACGTTAAACGTTATACGTTAGAGGATATACGTTATGCGTTGCAGGATATACGTTATACGTTATACGTTATTGGTCATACCTTATACGTGATACGTCATACGTTATATGTTATACGTTATACGTTATACGTTATACGTTACACGTTATACGTTACACGTTATACGTTATACGTTATACGTTATACGTTATACGTTATACGATATACGTTATACGTTATACGTTATACGTTATACGTTATACGTTATACGTTATACGTTATACGTTATACGTTATACGTTATACGTTATACGTTATACGTTATACGTTATACGTTATACGTTAAACGTTATACGTTATAGGATATACGTTATGCGTTGCAGGATATACGTTATACGTTATACGTTATTGGTCATACCTTATACGTGATACGTCATACGTTATATGTTATACGTTATACGTTATACGTTATGCGTTATACGTTATACGTTATACGTTATACGTTATACGTTATACGTTATACGTTATACGTTACACATTATACGTTACACGTTATACGTTATACGTTATACGTTATACGTTATACGTTATACGTTATACGTTATACGTTATACGTTATACGTTATACGTTTTACGTTATACGTTACATGTTATACGTAATACGTTACACGTTATACGTTGTACGTTATACGTTCTACGTTATACGTTATACGTTATACGTTATACGTTATACGTTATACGTTATACGTTCTACGTTATACGTTTTACGTTATACGTTATACGTTGTACGTTATACGATATACGTTATACGTTATACGATATACGTTATACGTTATACGTTATACGTTATACGTTATACGTTATACGTTATGCGTTAGAATTTATACGTTATACGTTATACGTTATGCGTTAGAATTTATACGTTATACGTTATACGTTATACGTTATACGTTATACGTTATACGTTATACGTTATACGTTATACGTTATACGCTATGCGTTATGCGTTATATGATATACGTTATGCGTTACAGGATATACGTTATACGTTATACGTTATAGGTCATACCTTATACGTGATACGTCATACGTTATAGGTCATACCTTATACGTGATACGTCATACGTTATATGTTATACGTTATACGTTATACGTTATGCGTTATACGTTAGACGTTATACGTTATACGTTATACGTTATACTTTATACGTTATACGTTATACGTTATGCGTTACAGGATATACGTTATACGTTATACGTTATTGGTCATACCTTATACGTGATACGTCATACGTTATATGTTATACGTTATACGTTATACGTTATGCGTTAGAATTTATACGTTATACGTTATACGTTATACGTTATACGTTATACGTTATACGTTATACGTTATACGTTATACGTTACACGTTATACGTTACACGTTATACGTTACACGTTATACGTTACACGTTATACGTTACACGTTATACGCTACACGTTATACGTTACACGTTATACGTTACACGTTATACGTTACACGTTATACGTTACACGTTATACGTTATACGTTATACGTTATACGTTATACGTTATACGTTATACGTTATACGTTATACGTTATACGTTATACGTTATACGTTATACGTTATACGTTACACGTTATACGTTACACGTTATACGTTACACGTTATACGTTATACGTTATACGTTATACGCTATGCGTTATGCGTTATAGGATATACGTTATGCGTTACAGGATATACGTTATACGTTATACGTTATAGGTCATACCTTATACGTGATACGTCATACGTTATATGTTATACGTTATACGTTATACGTTATGCGTTATACGTTAGACGTTATACGTTATACGTTATACGTTATACGTTATACTTTATACGTTATACGTTATATATTATGCGTTACAGGATATACGTTATACGTTATACGTTATTGGTCATACCTTATACGTGATACGTTATACGTTATATGTTATACGTTATACGTTATACGTTATGCGTTATACGTTATACGTTATACGTTATACGTTATACGTTATACGTTATACGTTATACGTTATGCGTTAGAATTTATACGTTATACGTTATACGTTATACGTTATACGTTATACGTTATACGTTATACGTTATACGTTATACGTTATACGTTATACGTTATACGTTATACGTTATACGTTATACGTTATACGTTATACGTTATACGTTATACGTTATACGTTATACGTTATACGTTATACGTTATACGTTATACGTTATACGTTATACGTTATACGTTATACGTTATACGTTATACGTTATACGTTATACGTTATACGTTATACGTTATACGTTATACGTTTTACGCTATGCGTTATGCATTATAGGATATACGTTATGCGTTACAGGATATACGTTATACGTTATACGTTATACGTTATACGTTATACGTTATACGTTATACGTTAGACGTTATACGTTATACGTTATACGTTATACGTTATACGTTATACGTTCTACGTTATACGTTTTACGTTATACGTTCTACGTTATACGTTTTACGTTATACGTTATACGTTATACGTTATACGTTATACGTTATACGTTCTACGTTATACGTTATGCGTTATACGTTCTACTTTAGTCGTTTTACGTTATACGTTATACGTTATACGTTATACGTTATACGTTATACGTTATACGTTATACGTTATACGTTATACGTTATACGTTATACGTTATACGTTATACGTTACACGTTATACGTTACACGTTATACGTTACACGTTATACGTTATACGTTATACGTTATACGTTATACGTTATACGTTATACGCTATGCGTTATGCGTTATAGGATATACGTTATGCGTTACAGGATATACGTTATACGTTATACGTTATACGTTATACGTTATACGTTATACGTTATACGTTATACGTTATACGTTATACGTTATACGTTATACGTTATACGTTATACGTTATACGTTATACGTTATACGTTTTACGTTATACGTTATACGTTATACGTTATACGTTATACGTTATACGTTATACGTTATACGTTATACGCTATGCGTTATGCGTTATAGGATATACGTTATGCGTTACAGGATATACGTTATACGTTATACGTTATACGTTATACGTTATACGTTATACGTTATACGTTAGACGTTATACGTTATACGTTATACGTTATACGTTATACGTTATACGTTCTACGTTATACGTTTTACGTTATACGTTCTACGTTATACGTTTTACGTTATACGTTATACGTTATACGTTATACGTTATACGTTATACGTTATACGTTATACGTTATACGCTTTGCGTTATGCGTTATAGGATATACGTTATGCGTTATAGGATATACGTTATACGTTATACGTTGTACGTTTTACGTTATACGTTACATGTTATACGTTATACGTTACACGTTTTACGTTGTACGTTATACGTTCTACGTTATACGTTAGACGTTATACGTTATACGTTATACGTTATACGTTATACGTTATACGTTATACGTTATACGTTCTACGTTATACGTTTTACGTTATACGTTATACGTTATACGTTATACGTTGTACGTTATACGTTATGCGTTATACGTTCTACGTTATTCGTTATACGTTATACGTTATACGTTATACGTTATACGTTATACGTTATACGTTAGACGTTATACGTTATACGTTATACGTTATACGTTATACGTTATACGTTATACGTTCTACGTTATACGTTTTACGTTATACGTTCTACGTTATACGTTTTACGTTATACGTTATACGTTATACGTTATACGTTATACGTTGTACGTTATACGTTATACGTTATACGTTATACGTTATACGTTATACGTTATACGTTATACGTTAGACGTTATACGTTATACGTTATACGTTATACGTTATACGTTGTACGTTATACGTTATACGTTATACGTTATACGTTATACGTTATACGTTATACGTTATACGTTATACGTTATACGTTATACGTTATACGTTATACGTTATACGTTATACGATATGCGTTAGAATTTATACGTTATACGTTATACGTTATACGTTATACGTTATACGTTATACGTTATACGTTATACGTTATACGTTATACGTTATACGTTATACGTTATACGTTATACGTTATACGTTATACGTTATACGTTATACGTTATACGTTATACGTTATCCGTTATACGTTATACGTTCTACGTTATACGTTTTACGTTATACGTTATACGTTATACGTTATACGTTATACGTTATACGTTATACGTTATACGTTATACGTTATACGTTATACGTTATACGCTATGCGTTATGCATTATAGGATATACGTTATGCGTTACAGGATATACGTTATACGTTATACGTTATACGTTATACGTTATACGTTATACGTTATACGTTAGACGTTATACGTTATACGTTATACGTTATACGTTATACGTTATACGTTCTACGTTATACGTTTTACGTTATACGTTCTACGTTATACGTTTTACGTTATACGTTATACGTTATACGTTATACGTTATACGTTATACGTTCTACGTTATACGTTATGCGTTATACGTTCTACGTTAGTCGTTATACGTTTTACGTTATACGTTATACGTTATACGTTATACGTTATACGTTATACGTTATACGTTATACGTTATACGTTATACGTTATACGTTATACGTTATACGTTACACGTTATACGTTACACGTTATACGTTACACGTTATACGTTATACGTTATACGTTATACGTTATACGTTATACGTTATACGCTATGCGTTATGCGTTATAGGATATACGTTATGCGTTACAGGATATACGTTATACGTTATACGTTATACGTTATACGTTATACGTTATACGTTATACGTTATACGTTATACGTTATACGTTATACGTTATACGTTATACGTTATACGTTATACGTTATACGTTATACGTTTTACGTTATACGTTATACGTTATACGTTATACGTTATACGTTATACGTTATACGTTATACGTTATACGCTATGCGTTATGCGTTATAGGATATACGTTATGCGTTACAGGATATACGTTATACGTTATACGTTATACGTTATACGTTATACGTTATACGTTATACGTTAGACGTTATACGTTATACGTTATACGTTATACGTTATACGTTATACGTTCTACGTTATACGTTTTACGTTATACGTTCTACGTTATACGTTTTACGTTATACGTTATACGTTATACGTTATACGTTATACGTTATACGTTATACGTCATAGGTTATACGTTATACGTTATACGTTATACGTTATACGTTATGCGTTATACGTTTTACGATATACGTTATACGTTATACGTTATACGTTATAAGTTATACGTTATATGTTATACGTTATACGTTATACGTTATACGTTATACGTTACACGTTATACGTTTTACGTTATACTTTATACGTTAGACGTTATACGTTATACGTTATACGTTATACGTTATACGTTATACGTTATACGTTATACGTTATACGTTATACGCTTTGCGTTATGCGTTATAGGATATACGTTATGCGTTATAGGATATACGTTATACGTTATACGTTGTACGTTTTACGTTATACGTTACATGTTATACGTTATACGTTACACGTTTTACGTTGTACGTTATACGTTCTACGTTATACGTTAGACGTTATACGTTATACGTTATATGTTATACGTTATACGTTATACGTTATACGTTATACGTTCTACGTTATACGTTTTACGTTATACGTTATACGTTATACGTTATACGTTGTACGTTATACGTTATGCGTTATACGTTCTACGTTATTCGTTATACGTTATACGTTATACGTTATACGTTATACGTTATACGTTATACGTTAGACGTTATACGTTATACGTTATACGTTATACGTTATACGTTATACGTTATACGTTCTACGTTATACGTTTTACGTTATACGTTCTACGTTATACGTTTTACGTTATACGTTATACGTTATACGTTATACGTTATACGTTGTACGTTATACGTTATACGTTATACGTTATACATTATACGTTATACGTTATACGTTATACGTTATACGTTATACGTTATACGTTATACGATATGCGTTATACGTTATACGTTATACGTTATACGTTATACGTTATCCGTTATACGTTATACGTTGTACGTTATACGTTACACGTTATACGTTATACGTTGCACGTTATACGTTATACGTTGTACGTTTTACGTTATACGTTACATGTTATACGTTATACGTTACACGTTTTACGTTGTACGTTATACGTTCTACGTTATACGTTAGACGTTATACGTTATACGTTAAACGTTATACGTTATACGTTATACGTTATACGTTATACGTTCTACGTTATACGTTTTACGTTATACGTTGTACGTTATACGTTATACGTTGTACGTTATACGTTATGCGTTATACGTTCTACGTTATTCGTTATACGTTATACGTTATACGTTATACGTTATACGTTATACGTTATACGTTAGACGTTATACGTTATACGTTATACGTTATACGTTATACGTTGTACGTTATACGTTATACGTTATACGTTATACGTTATACGTTATACGTTATACGTTATACGTTATACGATATGCGTTAGAATTTATACGTTATACGTTATACGTTATACGTTATACGTTATACGTTATACGTTATACGTTATACGTTATACGTTATACGTTATACGTTATACGTTATACGTTATACGTTATACGTTATACGTTATACGTTATACGTTATACGTTATACGTTATACGTTATCCGTTATACGTTATACGTTCCACGTTATACGTTTTACGTTATACGTTATACGTTATACGTTATACGTTATACGTTTCCCTCAGGGGCTGTAGCTTGTTGCTACAGTACGGGACTGGCAAACCCGAGGTGCCCGATGCCAAACCACACCGTAAGACTCCTGTTGGTCGTCGCAACGACCCACTCCCAATTCCTCTTTTGGCTTTGAGAGTGGTACGTGACGGCAGGAGGGACGGGGGCCTTGGCTTTACCGCCCGGGCCGCGAGGATGGTAACTCTATAAATTGCCCTCCAATCCTAAGCTACGGTGCGCGGTGATGGGATGCGTGGTTGGGGGGGAGGCCCCAATCCCAAGCGGCCAACTCCGGGGTACCTGCCGACCCCCCGGAGTATTTAGGCCTGCCCGGGTATGGCGGCTCTGCCCGGGTCGACTTACTTTCCGACCTACGCGTGGGAACAGAATGAGTAATATTCCAAAAAAGAAAAAAGGGGGAGGGGGGTCGGAGCGTGTGGCGCGAAGTGTGGCGACGGAGGGGGCACTCGTGCCCCACCCGGCGCCGTTCGAGGAGGGGGACGAGACGGCGTCGGTCTCGTCCCTGGCGTCCGCGACCAGCGCCGCGGGCGTAAAGAGGCGCAGGACGGTGGAGGGGCGGAGGACGGAGGAAGCTCCGTCCACGTCCGCTGCTCCACCGTTGCTCACGGTGAGCGACGGGGAGGAGGACCTCAGGGACGAGGATACGGCCCATGTATCGGCCCGTATTGCCTCGTCCCTGAGGTCTATTGAGAAGGTGGCCGCCACCTCGCGGGGGCTGACTACAGCCTCCGCGAGGTCGGTTGTCCAGGCCGCGACGGAGGCGCGGAGGGCTCTCCAGGAGCTGGGACGACGTGTCCCAGCTGCCTTGGAGTACACGAACGCCCAATTGAGGCAGCGTGTGGAGGCTCTGAAAGACGAGCTTGCGTGCTCGCGGAGGGAGACGGACGCCCTTAGGAGGCGCCCTCATCCGGGGCCGACGGGCGACTGCACGTGTGGGAGGGGGAAGGCGGGAGCTCCCCCCACACCAGCGACGTCCATGAGGAGCATCGAGCTCCTCATGGACGCCAAGATGGCGGCCATGATGGCCGTCATCCGCGGCGAAATCCGGGCGGCGCTTCGCCCCAAGGGCGGAGCGCCGGCGGGACCGAGGACCGGGCCCGGGAAACAACCGGGGGGCGGGGGACCGCAGGGGGGGACCATCGCGGTTCCGGGCCCTGCGGCAAAGACGAAGGGCAAGGGTGCCGTGGTGGGGGCGACGGCGGGGGCGCAAATGCCTCCGCCGCCGCCCCCAACCGGTCCCTTGTGGACCGAGGTCCTGGGCCGAAGGGCGGGAAGGACGGCGAGGAGGGCGGCCCGGGTGCCGCCGCCTCCCCCGCCGGTTGCCCCGAAGAGGGACGGAAAGGCGGGGAGGGCGAAGCCCCGTCTGGGACGCCCCCCTTCAACGGCAGCAGTCATGCTGACCGTCCCGGAGGGGGGGGGGGCGTCTCCTACGGGGAGGTGATGGCAGCGGCCAAGGAAAAGATATCCTTGGCCGCACTCGCCATCGAGTCGGTCCGCCCGAGATGGGCGGTGACGGGGGCGCTCATGCTGCGCGTGAGCGGCCCCGACAACGCAGCCAGGGCGGACCGACTGGCCGAAAAGCTGGGCGAGGCCTTGGCACCCCGGGGTGTCAGGGTCGCCCGGCCCACAAAGAGCGCGGAGCTGCGCGTTTGTGGGCTGGACGACTCGGTCACCCGGGAGGAGGTGGCCAGGGCGCTGGCCCAGGCCGGTGGCTGCTCTGAGGGGGACATCCGGACCGGGGAGGTCCGGCGGTCCTCCACCGGCCTGGGAGCGGTGTGGGCACGGTGCCCTCTTCCGGCTGCCCGGAAGTTAGAAGCAGTCGGGAGGATCGTGGTGGGGTGGGTGTCGGCGAGGATCGAGGTCCTCGCCCAACGCCCACTCCAGTGCTACCGCTGTCTGGAGACGGGCCATGTCAGGCAGCGGTGCACCTCCGCGGTGGACCGCAGCGGTACTTGTTACCGCTGCGGTGCCGAAGGCCACCGCGCGAGCCACTGCGCGGCGGCCCCCAAGTGCCCGCTGTGTGCGGACATGGGGAGACCAGCCGCGCACCGAATGGGGGGGAAGCAATGTACCCCCCCATCCCGACGAGGGCAGAGGAGAGGGGCGCCGGGGCCGCTCCCGGCGCCGGTGAGAGCGGCCCCAGCTGCGAGCGCCGCGGCGCCCGCGGACCTGGCCGCGACCGACGCGACGGTCGCAAGGAAGAGGTCGGAGGCGGCGACGGCGTTGGTGTCCGCGATGGAGGTGGACATCGGCCCCGCCGCCGTCCTCACGGAGGTGCCACCAGGAGGCGGTGAGGAGGCCATCAAATAATGGCTCCCCGCCTCCTCCTGCAGGCCAACCTCAACCACTGCCGTGCAGCGCAGGACCTGATGTGTCAGACGCTGGCGGAGTGGGGGGGTGGTCTGGCAGTCGCCGCCGAGCCGTACCGCGTCCCCGACCATCCGCATTGGATGGGGGATGCGGCCGGCTTGGTGGCGGCTGTGTGGCAGGGCGGTGACGGGTCCCCTCCGTTCTCCTTACTGGAGAACGGGGCGGGATTCGTCGCCGTCCAGTGGGGGGGAGTCGCTGTGGTGGGGTGCTACGTTTCGCCCAACTGCGGCCTTGCTGCCTTCGAGCAGTACTTGGCCGGGGTGGGGGCGTGCCTCACAAGGATTGCGCCCCGGCCGGTGCTGGTCCTGGGGGACTTCAATGCCTGGTCTGTGGCATGGGGGTCCCCCAGGACCAATCGGAGGGGCGAGGCTCTGGGCGACTGGGCGGCGGGCTTCGACCTCCGGTTGATTAACCGGGGGTCGGAGCTGACGTGCGTGCGGCGCGGGGGAGGGTCCATAGTGGATTTGACGTTTGGATCCCCCGGCGCCGCGCGTATGGTGTCCGGGTGGGACGTGGTGGTGGGGGAGGAGACATTATCGGACCACCGGTATATCCGCGTGGTCTTGACCTCCCCCGAGGCCGCCGCGGCCCCGCACCGACACCTCCGCCCGGGAGCGGGTAGCGCCCCACCACCACCACGCAGATGGGCGCTTCGGCGCCTTGACAAGGACGTCCTGGTGGCAGCCGCTCTGGCCGAAACCTGGCCTCGACGGGAGACCAGGCTGCCCGACCTGGAGGGGGCCGTGGCTCGGCTCGGGAGCGCCGTCGCGCGCATTTGCGACGCGGCGATGCCCCGGGCCGGGCCGCGGTCTCCTCGTCGGGCGGTGTACTGGTGGTCGGGCGAAATCGGGGAATTGCGGACAGCTTGCGTCCGGGCCCGACGCCAGTACACCCGCGCGCGTCGTCGGGCCGGACGGAACGGCGACGACGGCGCGCGGGCTAGGGCGGCGGAACTGTACGAGTCCTATCGCGCGGGAAAGAGGGCTCTGCAGGTCGCCATCAAACGGGCCAAGGCCCAGAGCTGGAAGGAGCTCCTCGAGACCCTCGAGCGGGATCCATGGGGGCGCCCATACCGGATAGTTTCTGAATAAACTCCGGCCATGGGCGCCCCCGATCACCGAGGGTCTCGACCCCCAGCTCTTGAGGGACGTGGTCGACACGCTCTTCCCGATCGTGGGGGAGAGCGGGCCACGTCCCTCTGCGGACCCGACCACCTGGTCCGCGGAGCTGGGGGTCTCGGCTGGGGAGCTAGCCGCGGCCATCCGAAGACTCGGGGCGAAGGATACTGCCCCGGGTCCTTCGGGAGTGCCCGGCCGAGTCTTGGTCTTGGCCGCGGACGTCCTGGGTGACGGCCTCCGGGAGCTATTCGACCGCTGCCTGGAGGCCGGGCGATTCCCCTCCGCATGGAAGGTGGCCCGAATGGTCCTCCTCCGGAAAGAGGGTAGGCCCGCGGACTCTCCGTCAGCGTACCGGCCGATTTGCCTGCTCGACGATGTGGGCAAGCTCCTAGAAAGAGTCGTGGCGGCCCGCATCGTCGGGCACCTGTCGCGGGGTGGGCCCGGGCTGGCGGAGTGCCAGTTCGGGTTCCGGGAGGGCCGGTCGACGATCGACGCGATTCGACGCGTCCGGTCCCTCTCGGCCTCGGCGGTCTCCCGGGGTGGGGTGGCATTGGCGGTGTCCTTGGACATCGCCAATGCGTTTAACACCCTACCCTGGGCGGCGATTAGGCGGGGGCTTGAGGAACATCGAGTCCCCGCCTACCTTAGGGCAGTCGTCGAGGACTACCTCCGCGACAGGTGGATCGAGTATCCGGGCCGGTGCGGGACGGAGAGGAGAGCGGTGTACTCCGGGGTTCCGCAGGGGTCGGTGTTAGGACCCCTGCTGTGGAACCTCGGGTACGACACCGTCCTGCGGGCCGAAGACCTCCCCGACGGCGTCAGTCTGACATGTTACGCGGACGACACCTTGTTGTTGGCCGTCGGGGGGGACTGGAGGGGGGGCTGTTCGGGCCGCCGAGGACGGTGTCCGGCGCGTCGTCTCCCGGATCAGGGGGATCGGTTTGGAGGTGGCTCTCCACAAAACCGAGGTACTCGGGATGTATAGACCCCGGGGAGAGCCGCCTCCCCCCCTGATCCGGGTGGGTGAGACAGACGTCGAGGTGAGGTCTCAGATGAAATATCTGGGACTTCACCTCGACAGCCACTGGCGCTTCGAGGGCCATTTCCGGGCCCTGGCCCCGCGGTTGGAGAGGATAGTTGGCGCTTTGGGCCGTATCCTCCCCAACCTGCGGGGCCCGAGTGACCGGGTTCGCCGCCTCTACGCGGGAATGGTCCACTCGGTGGCCCTATACGGGGCCCCCGTTTGGGCGGGCGACCTGGCCGCCTCCCGGCGCAGCAAGGTATTGGCCTTGGATCGCCCGGGGGTACCGGACCGTTTCGTATGAGGCGGCGAGCGTCCTGTCAGGGCTACCCCCGGCGGACTTGATCGCGGGCGCGCATGCGGCTTTCTACGAGGGCCGCATGCGCGCCCGCGAGGATGGGGTGGTCCTGGCGGGCTGCGTGGTGGAGGCCCTGAGGCGCCAGGCCCGGGAGGTCCATGCTGCAGCTTTGGCAGCAGCGGCTGGCCGAGCCGTTGTTCGGCCAGAGGACTGTCCGGCTATCCGGCCGGTCCTGTTTGAGTGGCTGGGTAGGCGCTTCGGCTCACTCACCTACCGGTTGGTGCAGGTGCTGTCCGGGCACGGATGCTTCGGTCAGTACCTGTGCCGGATCGGTGTGGAAGAGGCGGCGCGCTGCTGGCACTGTCCAGCGGACGAGGACACGGCGCAACACACCCTCGAGGTGTGTCCGGGCCTGGGGGGTGGAGCGCCGTGTCCTCACGGCCGTGATTGGGGCGGACCTATCGCTGCCGGGCGTGGTACAGGCCCATGCTCGGCAGCGAGACGAAGTGGCGGGCCGTGGCCTCCTTCTGCGAGGAGGTAATCTCGCGGAAGGAGGCCGCGAGCCGCATTCGCGAGAGCGGGAGACCGCGAGCGAGGCCTCGTCCGAGGCCGGGGGCGGGTGGGCCTCCGGAAGGGCTGGGGAGGCCACCCTGAGAGCGGCGGGCGGGGGTGCGTAGCCCTTGAGGCTCGTGCCACCGCCCGTCGTCTGAGGGGTGGGAGGAATAAGGGACGGCGACGCTCTCGAGGGGCGAGAGGCCAGAGCCGCCTCGGGGAGCGTACGAGCCGGGGTGCGGCCGCGCCGACGGCACGGTCCCAGGGCCGTGCCTCCGGCGCGGGCTATGGGGGCCCGTGGGCGGTCGCCGAGTGTGGGACTCGCGGCCCGCCCTCGGCGGCCCCGGGGAGGTGGGACGTCGGAGCAGTGTGGCCCTGCTCCGACGTCGGGCGCCAGAGCGCCGAGGAGAAAACAGGGAAGGGAGGGTGAAGTACCCCCTCCCTTCCCTGGAACGGGAGGACACGGGCGCGAGAGCCCTGCACGGGGGAGCACCTGATGTTATGATGTCTTCGGTCCCAGGTGCTCCCCTGCATAGTGCGAGGGATGGCCACCGTGGTGGGTTTTAGTGGGTAGGTCCCGCGCCGATGGGTTTCCTTCCGGGCGCGGGGAATCCCACACTCCCCCCGCCCCTCCCAGGCGGCGGGGGGTCTTTCGAAGATTTCCCCCACGTTAAAAAAAAAAAAAAAAAAAAAAAAATACGTTATACGTTGTACGTTACACGTTATACGTTATACGTTATACGTTATACGTTACACGATATACGTTATACGTTATACGTTATACGTTGTACGTTACACGTATACGTTATACGTCATAGGTCATACGTTATCCGTTATACGTTATACGTTACACGTTATACGTTATACGTCATAGGTCATACGTTATCCGTTATACGTTATACGTTGTACGTTATACGTTACACGTTATACGTTACAACGTTATACGTTATACGTTATACGTTACATGTTATACGTTACATGTTATACGTTATACGTTACACGTTTACGTTGTACGTTATACGTTATACGTTACTTGTTATACGTTACATGTTATACGTTATACGTTACACGTTTTACGTTGTACGTTATACGTTATACGTTATACGTTATAAGTTATACGTTATACGTTATACGTTTTACGTTATACCGTTCTACGTTATACGTTTTACGTTATACGTTATACGTTATACGTTATACGTTATACGTTGTACGTTACACGTTATACATTATACGTTATACGTTATACGTTATACGATATACGTTATACGTTATACGTTATACGTTATACGATATGCGTTAAAATTTATACGTTATACGTTATACGTTATACGTTATACGTTATACGTTATACGTTATACGTTATACGTTATACGTTATACGATATACGTTATACGTTATACGTTATACGTTATACGTTATACGTTATGCGTTATACGTTATACGTTATACGTTATACGTTATACGTTATACGTTATACGTTATACGTTATACGTTATACGTTATACGTTATACGTTATACGTTATACGCTACGCGTTATGCGTTATAGGATATACGTTATGCGTTACAGGATATACGTTATACGTTATACGTTCTACGTTATTCGTTATACGTTATACGTTATACGTTATACGTTATACGTTATACGTTATACGTTATACGTTAGACGTTATACGTTATACGTTATACGTTATACGTTATACGTTGTACGTTATACGTTATACGTTATACGTTATACGTTATACGTTATACGTTATACGTTATACGTTATACGTTATACGTTAAACGTTATACGTTATACGTTATACGTTATACGTTATACGTTATACGTTATACGTTATACGTTATACGATATACGTTATACGTTATACGTTATACGTTAAACGTTATACGTTATACGTTATACGTTATACGTTATACGTTATACGTTATACGTTATACGTTATACGTTATACGTTATGCGTTACAGGATATACGTTATACGTTATACGTTATTGGTCATACCTTATACGTGATACGTCATACGTTATATGTTATACGTTATACGTTATACGTTATGCGTTATACGTTAGACGTTATACGTTATACGTTATACGTTATACGTTATACGTTATACGTTACACGTTATACGTTATACGTTATACGTTATACGTTATACGTTATACGTTATACGTTATACGTTATACGTTATACGTTATACGTTATACGTTAAACGTTATACGTTATACGTTATACGTTATACGTTATACGTTATACGTTATACGTTATACGTTATACGTTATACGTTATACGTTATACGTTATACGTTATACGTTATACGTTATACGTTATACGTTATACGTTATACGTTATTCGTTATACGTTATACGTTATACGTTATACGTTATACGTTATACGTTATACGTTATACGTTATACGTTATACGTTATACGTTATACGTTATACTATACGTTATGCGTTATACGTTATACGTTCTACGTTAGTCGTTATACGTTATACGTTATACGTTATACATTATACGTTATACGTTATACGTTTATACGTTATACGTTATACGTTATACGTTATACGTTATACGTTATACGTTATACGTTATACCGTTATACGTTATACGTTATACGTTATACGTCATACGTTATATGTTATACGTTATACGTTATACGTTATACGTTATACGTTAGACGTTATACGTTATACGTTATACGTTATACGTTATACGTTATACGTTATACGTATACGTTATACGTTATACGTTATACGTTATACGTTATACGTTATACGTTATACGTTATACGTTACACGTTATACGTTATACGTTATACGTTATACGTTATACGTTATAGGTCATACCTTATACGTGATACGTCATACGTTATATGTTTAACGTTATACGTTATACGTTATGCGTTATACGTTAGACGTTATACGTTATACGTTATACGTTATACTTCATACGTTATACTTATACGTTATGCGTTACAGGATATACGTTATACGTTATACGTTATTGGTCATACCTTATACGTGATACGTCATACGTTATATGTTATACGTTATACGTTATACGTTATGCGTTATACGTTAGACGTTATACGTTATACGTTATAC
Source organism: Ptiloglossa arizonensis (assembly GCF_051014685.1). Classification (NCBI taxonomy): domain Eukaryota; kingdom Metazoa; phylum Arthropoda; class Insecta; order Hymenoptera; family Colletidae; genus Ptiloglossa; species Ptiloglossa arizonensis. The sequence continues at coordinate 412,237 of NW_027478870.1, forward strand.
GTTATACGTTATACGTTACACGTTATACGTTATACGTTATACGTTATACGTTATACGTTATACGTTATACGTTATACGTTATACGTTATACGTTAAACGTTATACGATATACGTTATACGTTATACGTTATACGTTATACGTTATACGTTATACGTTATACGTTATACGATATACGTTATACGTTATACGTTATACGTTAAACGTTATACGTTATACGTTATACGTTATACGTTATACGTTATACGTTATACGTTATACGTTATACGTTATACGTTTATGCGTACAGGATATACGTTATACGTTATACGTTATTGGTCATACCTTATACGTGATACGTCATACGTTATATGTTATACGTATACGTTATACGTTATGCGTTATACGTTAGACGTTATACGTTATACGTTATACGTTATACGTTATACGTTATACGTTACACGTTATACGTTATACGTTATACGTTATACGTTATACGTTATACGTTATACGTTATACGTTATACGTTATACGTTATACGTTATACGTTAAACGTTATACGTTATACGTTATCGTTATACGTTATACGTTATACGTTATACGTTATACGTTATACGTTATACGTTATACGTTATACGTTATACGTTATAGGTTATACGTTATACGTTTATACGTTATACGTTATACGTTATACGTTTATTCGTTATACGTTATACGTTAAACGTTATACGTTATACGTTATTCGTTATACGTTATACGTTTATACGTTATACGTTATACGTTATACGTTATACGTTATACGTTATACGTTATACGTTATTACGTTATACGTTATTACGTTATACGTTTACGTTATACGTTATACGTTATACGTTATACGTTATACGTTTTATACGTTATACGTTATACGTTATACGTTATACGTTTATACGTTATACGTTATACGTATACGTTATACGTTATACGTATATACGTTATACGTTATACGTTATACGTTATACGTTATACGTTATACGTTATACGTATACGTTATACGTTATACGTATACGTTATACGTTATAACGTTATACGTTATACGTTATACGTTATACGTTATACGTTACGTCATACGTTATACGTCTATACGTTATACGTTATACGTTATACGTTATACGTTATACGTTATACGTTATACGTTACACGTTATACGTTACACGTTATACGTTACACGTTATACGTTATACGTTATACGTTATACGTTATACGTTATACGTTATACGTTATTGTATGCGTTATAGTTATGCGTCTTACGTTACGTATACGTTTCCTACGTTATACGTTATACGTTATACGTTATACGTTATACTTAAGTTATACGTTATACGTTATACGTTATACGTTATACGTTATACGTTATACGTTATACGTTATACGTTATACTATACGTTATACCTATGCGTTATGCGTTATAGGATATACGTTATGCGTTACAGGATATACATTATACGTTTACGTTATAGGTCATACCTTATACGTGATACGTCATACGTTATATGTTATACGTTATACGTTTATACGTTATGCGTTATACGTTAGGACGTTATACGTTATACGTTATACGTTATACTTCATACGTTATACGTTATACGTTATGCGTTACAGGATATACGTTATACGTTATACGTTATTGGTCATACCTTATACGTGATACGTCATACGTTATATGTTATACGTTATACGTTATACGTTATACGTTATGCGTTATACGTTAGACGTTATACGTTATACGTTATACGTTATACGTTATACGTTACACGTTATACGTTATACGTTATACGTTATACGTTATACGTTATACGTTATACGTTATACGTTATACATTATACGTTTATACGTTATACGTTATACGTTATACGTTATACGTTATACGTTATACGTTATACGTTATACGTTATACGTTATACGTTATACGTTATACGTTATACGTTATACGTTATACGTTATACGTTATACGTTATACGTTATACGTTATACGTTATACGTTATACGTTATACATTATACGTTACACGTTATACGTTATACGTTATACGTTATACGTTATACGTTATACGTTATACGTTACGTTATACGTCATACGTTATATGTTATATGTTATACGTTATACGTTATACGTTATACGTTATACGTTAGACGTTTATACGTTATACATTATACGTTATACGTTATACGTTCTACGTTATACGTTTCGCGTTATACGTTATACGTCATACTTTATAGGTCATACCTTATACGTGATACGTCCATACGTTATATGTTATACGTTATACGTTATACGTTATGCGTTATACGTTATACGTTATACGTTAAACGTTATACGTTATACGTTATACGTTATACGTTATACGTTATACGTTATACGTTATACGTTATACGTTATACGTTATACGTTATACGTTATACGTTATACGTTATAGGTTATACGTTATACGTTATACGTTATACGGTATACGTTATACGTTATACGTTTCACTTTACACGTTATACGCTACGCGTTATGCGTTATAGGATATACGTTATGCGTTACAGGATATACGTTATACGTTATACGTTATAGGTCATACCTTATACGTGATACGTCATACGTTATATGTTATACGCTGTACGTTATACGTTATGGGTTATACGTTAGACGTTATACGTTATACGTTATACGTTATACTTTATACGTTGTACGTTATACGTTATACGTTATACGTTATACGTTATACGTTATACGTTATACGTTATACGTTATACGTTATACGTTATACGTTATACGTTATACGTTATACGTTATACGTTATACGTTATACGTTATACGTTATACGTTATACGTTATACGTTATACGTTATGCGTTATACGTTATACGTTATACGTTATACGTTATACGTTATACGTTATACGTTATACGTTATACGTTATACGTTATACGTTATACGTTATACGTTATACGTTATGCGTTATACGTTATGCGTTATACGTTTTACGATATACGTTATACGTTATACGTTATACGTTACAAGTTATACGTTATACGTTATACGTTTACGTTATACGTTATACGTTATACGTTATACGTTATACGTTATACGTTATACGTTATACGTTATACGTTATACGTATACGTTATACGTTTATACGTTATACGTTATACGTTATACGTTATACGTTATACGATATACGTTATACGTTATACGTTATACGTTATACGTTATACGTTATACGTTATACGTTATACGTTATACGTTATCACGTTATACCGTTATACGTTATACGTTATACGTTTATACGTTATACGTTATACGTTATACGTTATACGTTATACGTTATACGTTATACGTCATACGTTATACGTTATACGTTATACGTTATACGTTATACGTTATACGTTATACGTTATACGTTATACGTTACACGTTATACGTTACACGTTTTACGTTACACGTATACGTTTATACGTTATACGTTATACGTTATACGTTTACGTTATACGTTATCGTTATGCGTTATACGTTATGCGTCTTACGTTTTACGATATACGTTATACGTTATACGTTATACGTTATAAGTTATACGTTATACGTTATACGTTATACGTTATACGTTATACGTTATACGTTATACGTTATACGTTATACGTTATACGTTATACGCTATGCGTTATGCGTTATAGGATATACGTTATGCGTTACAGGATATACATTATACGTTTTACGTTATAGGTCATACCTTATACGTGATACGTCATACGTTATATGTTATACGTTATACGTTATACGTTATGCGTTATACGTTAGACGTTATACGTTTACGTTATACGTTATACTTCATACGTTATACGTTATACGTTATACGTTATTGGTCATACCTTATACGTGATACGTCATACGTTATATGTTATACGTTATACGTTATACGTTATACGTTATGCGTTATACGTTAGACGTTATACGTTATACGTTATACGTTATACGTTATACGTTACACGTTATACGTTATACGTTATACGTTATACGTTATACGTTATACGTTATACGTTATTACGTTATACGTTATACGTTATACGTTATACGTTATACGTTATACGTTATACGTTATACGTTATACGTTATACGTTATACGTATACGTTATGTTATACGTTATACGTTATACGTTATACGTTATACGTTATACGTTATACGTTATACGTTATACGTTATACGTTATACGTTATACGTTATACATTATACGTTACACGTTATACGTTATACGTTATACGTTATACGTTATACGTTATACGTTATACGTTATACGTTATACGTCATACGTTATATGTTATATGTTATACGTTATACGTTATACGTTATACGTTATACGTTAGACGTTATACGTTATACATTATACGTTATACGTTATACGTTCTACGTTATACGTTTCGCGTTATACGTTATACGTCATACGTTATAGGTCATACCTTATACGTGATACGTCATACGTTATATGTTATACGTTATACGTTATACGTTATGCGTTATACGTTATACGTTATACGTTAAACGTTATACGTTATACGTTATACGTTATACGTTATACGTTATACGTTATACGTTATACGTTATACGTTATACGTTATACGTTATACGTTATACGTTATACGTTATAGGTTATACGTTATACGTTATACGTTATACGGTATACGTTATACGTTATACGTTTCACGTTACACGTTATACGCTACGCGTTATGCGTTATAGGATATACGTTATGCGTTACAGGATATACGTTATACGTTATACGTTATAGGTCATACCTTATACGTGATACGTCATACGTTATATGTTATACGCTGTACGTTATACGTTATGGGTTATACGTTAGACGTTATACGTTATACGTTATACGTTATACTTTATACGTTGTACGTTATACGTTATACGTTATACGTTATACGTTATACGTTATACGTTATACGTTATACGTTATACGTTATACGTTATACGTTATACGTTATACGTATACGTTATACGTTATACGTTATACGTTATACGTTATACGTTATACGTTATACGTTATACGTTATGCGTTATACGTTATACGTTATACGTTATACGTTATACGTTATACGTTATACGTTATACGTTATACGTTATACGTTATACGTTATACGTTATACGTTATACGTTATGCGTTATACGTTATGCCGTTATACGTTTTACGATATACGTTATACGTTATACGTTATACGTTACAAGTTATACGTTATACGTTATACGTTATACGTTATACGTTATACGTTATACGTTATACGTTTATACGTTATACGTTATACGTTATACGTTATACGTTATACGTTATACGTTATACGTTATACGTTATACGTTATACGTTATACGTTATACGTTATACGTTATACGTTATACGTTATACGTTATACGTTATACGTTATACGTTATACGTTATACGTTATACGCTATACGTTATACGTTATACGTTACACGTCATACGTTATACGTTATACGTTATACATTATACGTTATACGTTATACGTTACACGTTACACGTTATACGTTATACGTTATACGTTATACGTTATACGTTATACGTTATACGTTATACGTTATGCGTTAGAATTTATACGTTATACTTTATACGTTATGCGTTAGAATTTATACGTTATACGTTGTACGTTATACGTTATACGTTATACGTTGTACGTTATACGTTATACGTTATACGTTATACGTTATACTTATACGTTATACGTTATACGTTATACGTTATACGTTATACGTTATACGTTATACGTTATACGTTATACGTTATACGTTATACGTATACGTTATACGTATACGTTATACGTTATACTTACGTTATACGTTATACGTTATACGTTATACGTTACGTTACTTTATACGTTATACGTTATACGTTATACGTTATACGTTACACGTTATGCGTT